>NC_061097.1:49769243-49794243 GCF_015104395.2 Macrobrachium nipponense | reverse complement strand
CATTTTCATTGGCTTGGTTGGCATGTTTATTTGTACATTTATTTCCATTTTTAATGATAAAGATAATAATAATAATAATAATAATGATAACAAACAAATCGAAATTATTTATTTAATCTTAATCACTATATAGAAGGACTTGATCCAAATCATTTCTCTCTCTCTCTCTCTCTCTCTCTCTCTCTCTCTCTCTCTCTCTCTCTCTCTCTCTCTCATTTAGTTATTTTGCTCTTTCTCATATTTTGAGTAATGTGTTCATCATATGGAGGAAAACAACTTTATTTGCTCTCTCTCTCTCTCTCTCTCTCTCTCTCTCTCTCTTGTATTTGTAACCACCCAGCATTTATATTGAAGGCCGAATCCACATGTGTATTATGCTTATTGATTGCCATATTTCATCATGTATACGACTTTGGTCTATTGGCACGTATCACCCTATCTGTTCTACCATAGTCCCAAAGGATCTTTGTCTGATTATTATTATTATTATTTATTTTTTTTTTTTTTTTTTTTTTTGCTCTATCACAGTCCTCCAATTCGACTGGGTGGTATTTATAGTGTGGGGTTCCGGGTTGCATCCTGCCTCCTTAGGAGTCCATCACTTTTGTTATTATTATTATATTATTATTATTATTATTATTATTATTATTATTATTATTATTATTATTATTAAGGTCCTTTTATTGTTGTTGTTTTTGCTGTAATGGTTTTTTTTAAGTCTTTGGTAATAACTCACTAAATTTCAGTGCTTAATTATAAACACGATTCATCTCTTATTTTTCTGAGACTTAGCTACAATTAGATTTTTATCGCCCTCTCTCTCTCTCTCTCTCTCTCTCTCTCTCTCTCTCTCTCTCTCTCTCTCTGTTTATTTGTGATTATTCAGTAATTTTTCTATTGTGAAATACTAAATAAAACAAACTAACTCAGGTTCTCTCTCTCTCTCTCTCTCTCTCTCTCTCTCTCTCTCTCTCTCTCTCAAGTTATTCCGTCTAAGACTATGAGTTTACTTCCGTCTAAGACCGTGATTTCACTTCCATCTAAGACAACTTAGACCGTGATTTCAATTCCTTCTAAGACCATGATTTCACTTCCGCCTAAGACCGTGATTTCAATTCCGTCGATGACCGTGATTTCACTATGACTCTTCTGCAATAAACTTCCATGATGGTAAAAACCGACCGCAAATTCTCTCTATGTCTTCCTTCTAGTGTACGTCGACTAATCGTAATTCTCCATATTTGGTGTTTTACTTTCTTCGGTCAAATAATTTTTCTCTTGTCATATTTGAGTTATTGGTATCATTTGTATCTGTTCTTCGGTAACAATGACGTTCTCGTACTAATTTTTCGTGCTCAACAAAGCTTTGTGTACACACCTGTATTATCAGAATTTCTCTCTCTCTCTCTCTCTACATACACTCGCAACACACATATATATATATGTGTGTGTGTATATATATATAAGGATTCCAGGAGAAGATATCAAACAGCATTCAGCAGGGTCCAACAAACACATCAAAAAGGGCCATATTTATTCACAAGAGACGTTTCGCACATTATCTATGTGTATCTTCAATCTGTAAGAACAACAAAAAATACGTTAAAGTTTAAAAAAACATCATTTTCTATATAAAAAAGATTAAGTTAAGAAAAAATAGTATTTACAGATTGAAGATGCACATAGATAATGTCCGAAACGTCTCTTGTGAATAAATATGGCCCTTTTTGATGTGTTTGTTGGACCCTGCTGAATGCTGATATATATATATATATATATATATATATATATATATATATATATATATATATATATATATAGATATAGATATATATAGATATAGATATATATTATATATTATATATATCTATATATATATATATCTATCTATAATAATATATATTATATTATTATAATATAATATATACATATATAAGATACATATATAATATATGTGTGATGTATAGAGAGAGAGAGACAGGAGAGAGAAAGAGAGAAGAAGAAAGATGCTCAGACAGTCAGTCACACACCAGCATATTCGCACCACTTCATAGCTCCCCTTATGTAAAAAGATGTATAAACTGAAAAAATGTAGAAAATTTTTGTCTCGTGAGACTGTAAATTCCTCTCTTTATGCATTGCATTTCATTAACCTGATAGCTAGGTCTATTAATATTAAGTCCGTTTAAAGTAACTAGTAAATCTTTGTCTGCAAGACATCGAAGGATATTATTATTATAATATTATTATTATTTATTATTATTATTATTATTATTATTATTTATTATTATATTCCAAAAAGCATCCACCATTATTTATTCACAAGAGACGTCGCACATTATCTATGCTGATCTTTCAATCTGTAAAACAACAAAAAATACGTTAAAGTTAAAAAAAATCATCTTTTCCTAGAAAAAGAAGATTTAAGTAAAAAAAATAAATTTACAGATTGAAATTGCACATAGATAATGCCGAAAGTCTCTTTGTGAATAAATTGGCCCTTTTTGAGTGTTTTGTTGGACCCTGCAATGCTGATATATATTATATAAATATATATATTATATATATAATATATATATATAATAATATAATATAATATATATATATATAGATATATATTAGATATAGATATATATAGATATAGATATATATATATATATTATATATATATATATAATTATATCTATATATATATATATATATTATATAATAGATACATATATATATATTTACATATTTATATATAACATATAAATAATATATGTTTGTATCGTATAGAGAGAGAGGAGACAAGAAGACAGACAAGAGAGAAGAAGAAAGTCATGCTTGCAGACAGTCATACACACAGCATATTCGCACCACTTCCATAGCTCCCCTTTTATGTAAAAAGATGTATAAACTGAAAAAATGTAGAAAAATTTTTGTCTCGTGAGACTGTAAATTCCTCTCTTATGGCATTGCATTTCATTAACCTGGTAGCTAGGTCTAGTTAATATTTAGTCCTTTAAAGTAACTAGGTAAATGCTTTGTCTGCAAGAGCATCGAAGGATATTATTATTATTATTATTATTATTATTTTATTATTATTAATTATTATTTATTATTATATTATATTACCAATTAAAAAGCATCCATCCCAGACACCCTTGATCACTGACGCATTCAAGTTAGAAAAATAGGTTTAGAAAAATATATGTTTAGAAGTGTTATTTTAGGGAATCGGAAATTCTCGTGCTCATTCACGCCGTTAGTGACCTTGTTCGACGTCGACCCAGAATACAACCCCGAATTCAAGTAGTGAATTACCTTGTTTGACCCTAATTTTAAAACGCTCGAACCTTCAGAAAACTGAAAGTTGATGTTCCGTCTGGAATAGTGTGGCATTGGCTCGCACTGAAAAAAAGATCGTGTCTATTTAGTTTTTAATCGAAGTTTGATACCGATAAAACTTTCATGTGACGGATAAAAGGAACACCTGTACTTCTCATTAAGGCGCTTTTTATCACTGTTAGTATTTTTTTATGGGCGCGTGGGTAATGTGGTTGCCTACTGCGTTGCGTGAGATGTAGCCTTTTGAAATATATATTAATGCAGACACAGACACACACATAGTATATGTATATATTCCTATATATACTAAATATATATCCTTAATCACAGCAGATGCACGTGACTTCATTGCATAGCAGGAGAAAGCGCTGGATACTGACCTGCCTATCATTTTCCTGTGGAATTCGTATTCGCCATTATATATATATATATATATATAGATATATATATATATATATATATATATATATATAATGTGTGTGTGTAGATATGTATGTGTGTATGTATATATATGCATATGTATAATATATATAATATATATATTATATATATATATATATATATATATATATATATATACACTCGCTGAATCTGGAGTTATGATTTAAATTACATTTACAGCCTTGTTAGATTTCGGACCTATGGCCCAGTCCACTTTGCATACGAGATTGATCCCACGAGCCTAAATATGGTTAAGGCTATTTCTGAAAAGTGCAGTGAGCTGGCCCTTGACACCTGTTGGTTGAATATACACCTCGATATGAGATCTCTAATTTATCTCTTCATGTCTCCTCACCCTCAAAATCTCTCTCTCTCTCTCTCTCTCTCTCTCTCTCTCTCTCTCTCTCTCTCTCTCTTTTTAAAACTCTCTAAAGCTAAACTTTTCAAGATGAAACATATTACTTGAATATACAACCCAATACGAGATAACTAAATTATCTTTTCATTTCTCCTCAACCCCACGATATCTCTCTCTCTCTCTCTCTCTCTCTCTCTCTCTCTCTCTCTCTCTCTCTCTCTCTCTCAAGCCACCCACTGTAAGGTGAAACATTTATTTGTTGATGAGATAACTAATACATCTCTAAATGTCTACTCAACACTACACAGTCTCTCTCTCTCTCTCTCTCTCTCTCTCTCTCTCTCTCTCTCCTCTCTCTCTCTCTCCTCAAGCCACCCACTGTAAGGTGAAACATTTATTTGTTGATGTGAGATAACTAATACATCTCTAAATGTAAACTACAACAACTTACTACAGTCTCTCTCTCTCTCTCTCTCTCTCTCTCTCTCTCAAGCCACCCATTGTAAGGTGAAACATTTATTTGTTGATGAGATAACTAATATATCTCTAAATGTCTACTCAACACTACACAGTCTCTCTCTCTCTCTCTCTCTCGCTTCCTTCTCTTCCTCTCCTCTCTCTCTCTCAAGCCACCCATTGTAAGGTGAAACATTTATTTTGTTATGAGATAACTAATATATTCTAAATCTACTCAACACTACACAGTCTCTCTCTCTATCTCTCTCTCTCGTCTCTCTATCAAGCCACCCATTGAAGGTGAACATTATTTGTTGATGAGATAACTAATATACTCTCAAATGTTCTACTCAAACATACACAAGTTCGCTCTCTCTATCTCCTCTCTCTCTCTCTCTCTCTCTCTCTCCAAGTCCGTCTCCCCTACTGCTAGGGCGTTTATCTTCATGAGAGACCCACTGAGGGCGGATGTAGAGAAGAGTTATGGGCTGGTTGGTGCATAGGCCCTGTTTTGTGCTTCGTATTGTTAATACATCGCGTAACACGGGGGGGTGGGGGGCTTGCTGGCTCCTCCCCCCCTCTGGGTGTTGGGGGACGAGAGGGGGAGGGGGAGAGGAGGTTTCTGTCGTGAGATTGGGGCAAGGCTGTGTTATCGGACAGGAGAGAGGAGTTTGGGGTTGGGAAGGGGGAAGGTATTGAAATTTTGGGGGGGCGGCTTCCCCAGAGTTGTTGGGGTTGGGGGGGGAGTAAGTATGGTAATGATGAGGGAGAGAGAGAGAGAGAAGGGGGTTCTTTAAGGTAGGATGTGGTTTTCGGTGGGGGGGGGGGTGATGTAGGATGGAAAGTAGGGTTGTCCATGTGACCTTTGTGAATGGGATAGTAGGATCTGTTGGGGGGGGGGGGGTTTGGGGTTCAAGGATTGGCTTAGGATCGGGAGAGTGATTATCCTATAGGATGGCTCGGGATATTTTTTTATTGGTGGGAGGGGTGGGTTGTGGGGTGGGAGGGGAGAATTGCAATTATTATTTAAGCTGTTATTAATTTTTTTATCCTTTTTTCCGGAATGAAGGGCGTCGTTTCGATCGCTTTTTATTTGATTAATTAATATGTCAGTGGTGTATTGATATACGTATTCATAATTGTGCATTGAAAAGATGTGTGTATACCTGCTGTGTATATGAATTTATGTACATATATACTTATATACTTGTGTGTGTATGTATAGATGTGTATACATGAATATAAAATATATATATGCTGTATGTGTATATATATATATATATATATAAATATGTGTATATATATAATTATCTATGTTATATAAATATAATTATATGTATACATAATATATACTATATATATATATATATATATATATATATATATGAATTTAAATGATTTGTAAATTGTTTACATAGCTTAGGCCTCATTTTCAATTTCATGGGTATGTCACAACAATCGCGCCATTACCAATCGTAATTGATGCGTGCGTGTGCGCACGCATTGCGTTTATAGGCCTTCAGTCTCATTGGTAAACGAGTGACAATAGAAAACCTCTCGGGCCTCGTGTTTAAACATGTATGTGAGATATAAAAATGGGGGAAAAGTAAAAAATCTCTAATAGAAATAATAAAATTTTCAGAAAAAAAACTCACATTAATCTTAATGACAGTTGTAATGGATTCGGTATTAGTGCCACCGCCCCCCACCCTCCCCACCCCCATGGAATTTTTCTGGATCCGCTAGTGATCCTTTGGAGCATCCTTATGGGAGCTTATATTCAGATCAGTGGCTTTCAAAACTATACTGATGATAATAATTATTGAGGTAACAGTGCGCACGCGCGAGAGCTCAAATGCGTCGCTCCGTCAGAGAGGCAAGCGACAACTTCTGAAGTGCGGGGGGGGGCACCCATTAAGCATGTGTTTCGCTGACAGATATACATTAGAAGAGCAGAGTTTTCAACTCGGGTTTGGGCTTAATTATATTGTGGTAGTTTATGTATTTTACTTATGTAAATCAGGAGTTTTTTTTTATGGGTGGGTTATTTATGATTTTATACTTACAAGTAGTACTGACTGTCGCAGTAATACTTGAAGAAAGTTGTGCGTTTAAAGATATAGTATATATATATATATATTATATATATAATATATATATATATATATATTTATATATAAAATATATATATATATATATATATATATATATATATATATATCTAATATATTACACTGTGATTTATATACATGTATACATGTACTTGTATATATGTATACATATATAAGCATATATAGATTGTATAATACACATGCATAATACATACATAACATACATATATATAAATATATATATAGAGAGAGAGAGAGAGAGAGAGGAGAGAGAAGAGAGAGAGAGAGAGAGAGAGAGAGAGAGAGAGAGAGAGAGAGAGAAAGCTCTGATCAGGAATGAAATATCTTAAACCCTTCAGTCATTGATTTATATTCCACAAATACGAATTTCAGAATGATTTACTCAATCGTTATCTTTACATTGCAATTAGTTTCTTGATATGCTACATCGCTGGCCAAAGAGTTTGCGACGCCGGGAACGAGACATCACTGAAAGCGACCACTAGTTTTTCTTCTGGGAATTATGTATATTTTTATTCATATATATATATATATACTATATATATATCTATATATATATATATATATATATATATATATATATATATATATATATATATATATATATATATGACTGGTAAAAATGTTCTGTTACAACAGAATTCCATCTAATAAAAGGAGCCCATAAAAACACCAAAATATAGAGAGAAAAGTACTATATTTCAGAGACTGCTGTCTCTCTTCGGGTATATGAAGAGAGAGACAGCAGTCTCTGAAATATAGTACTTTTCTCTCAATATTTTGGTGTTTTTATGGGCTCCTTTTATTAGATATATATATGTTTTGCTTATTATTTCCTCTCGGGATATCAACGCTTAACCATTTTTTTAGATGATTAATTAATCGGATCACGTTACTGGTTTGTAAATCAACTGCTTAAGAGTTGAGTGACTTGTATAATTTTCTTTCTTTTTCGAACAGCTTTTTTTCTCTTATTTTTGTTCAGATTATTTATTGAAAGAAATTTTTATATTTAAAAGCACATTAGTCCCGGTTTTTGATGATTTATACTATTATTTTGACAAGTTGATCTGATTTTTGCTATTATTTTGACAAGTTGACCTTTGTGCTGATAATTTGTCAAATATTTAAAGGACCATTAAGAGCCCTTTCCTGCCAGATTTCAAGTGCTTTGACTGTGGTGGATTGTAACCAAATTAAACAGGATGTGAGGGTAGCCACCGCATCCCAAAAGACTTAATGAAAGGTATATAATTATATTTATAATATATATAATATATATATATATATATATATATATATATATACCCATCCCAAAACACTTAATAAAAGGTTAATATATGTATTTATATCTATCTATCTATATATATATACATATATATATATATATATATATATATATTATATATATATATATATATATCCCAAAACACTTAATAAAAGGAATATATGTATTTATATCTATCTATCTATATATATGTATATACATATATATGTGTTTGTGTATATATATATGTATGTATGTGTATGTGTATATATGTATCTAGACCGTTAATTGGAGTTGACAATAGTAATATGCTACCAAAAAGGAAATTAATGGAGGTGTGTGGGAAACTAGGGCCCCCCCAAAAAAAAAAAAATGGAAAATGAATGGGAGGGAAGCGGGGAGAAATAGATATATATCAAGAATGTCAAAATCTTTCTACAGGTGTGTCCATTGTACACCTGCCGTTCGTTCCCCTTCCATTTTCCCGCTGGCTCTTGGGTCCTCTTGTTTTGGCTTTCACGAATTACCGATTCCTTCCTTTTTTTATTTTCGTCTTTTTCCGTCTTCGTAATCTGCGCCGCCAATGTACCTACATCCGTCATTCCTTAGTTCTTGTCAAGAAGGAGAAGAAGAATATCAAAAGAAGAAGAAGAAGAAGCAGGCGACGAAGAAGAAGAAGAGGAAGAAAAAGAAAAAGAGAAAGAGGAAGAATAAGAAGAGGAGGAAGAAGAAGAGGCGAAAGAAGAGGAAGAAGTAGAGAAAGAAGAAGCAGGAGAAGAAGAAGAAGAAGCGAAAGAAAAGAAGAAGAAAAAAAAGAAGCAGGAGAAGAGGAGGAAGGGGAAATAAGAAGAAAAAGAGGAAGGAGAGGCGAAAAAAAGAAGCAGAAGACGAAGAAGAAGAGAAAGAAGAAGAAGAAGAATATCATAAGAAGGAGCAGGGAAGAAGACAAAGAAGAAGAAGAATAGGAAGAAGAAGAGATAGAAAGAAGAAGAAAAAGAAAGAGGAAGAGGAAGAAGAAGGAGGAGAAGAAGAAGAAATAGGAAAAAGAAAGAAGACGAAAAAGAAAGAAGAAAAAGAAGACGAAGAAAAAGAAAGAGGAAGAGGAAGAAGAAGAGGACGAAAAGGGAGAAGAGGCAGAAGAAGAAGAAAAAGAGGAAGAAGAAGAAGACGAAGAAGAAGAAGAAGAAGAAAAAGTGGAAGAAGAAGAAGAAGAAGGAGGAGAAGAAAAAGAAAGAGGAAGAAGAAAAAGAAAGAGGAGGAAGAAGAAGAAGAAGAAGAAGAAGAAGGAAGGAGAAGAAGAAGAAAAAGAAAGAAGAGGAAGAAGAAGAAGAAGGAGGAGGAGAAAAAGAAGAAGAAAAAGAAAGAGAGGAAGAAGAAGAAGAAGAAGAAGAAGAAGAAGAAGAGGACGAAAAGGGAGAAGACGAAGAAGCAGAAGAAGAAGAGGCGAAAGATGAAGAAGAAGACGTAGGAGAAGAAGAAGTAGATGAAGTGAAAGAAGAAGATGACAGAAGAAGAGGAAGAAGAGGCGTAAAAAGAGAAGAAGAAGAGGAAGAGGAAGAGGCTTAAGAAGAAGAAGAAGGAGGAGGAGGAGGAGGAGGAGAAAAAGAATCAAAAGAGGGAGAAGAAGATGAAAGAGGTGAAAGAAGAAGAAACAGAAGAAGAGAAAGAGAAAGAAGAAGGATATCAAAAGAAGACGAAGAAGAAGAAGAAAGAAGAAGAAGGAAGAGGAATTCGTAGCGAAAGCCGAAAATGACATTTCCACCAACATAATATTTCCGGGTTCCCGTCAAACGATGGTAGTGGATACGTGTAGTCGATAATGTTGGGTAATGATTTATGCAAATGAGAGACTTTTGTGTCTTTGTTTTATCTTTATCTGTTATTCTTCTCTTCTCTTCTCTGCTGCTACCGTCGTTTTCTCGTTGTAGTTTGTCTTTCTTTATTCAATCATTTTCGTATGGTTTGTGTTTTTTGTTTTCCTTATGTAAAAAAAAAATCAAATATTTTGTGATGTTTGTATGTTAATGTAATGTGTCATCATATATATATATATATATATATATATATATATATATATAATATATATGTGTATACATATATATATATTATATATTATATATTATATATATATATATATATATATATACACACATATATATGTATATATATGTATATATATAATATATATAAACGTATATTATTATATATAATGTATATATGACATATATAGATATATTTGTTAATATTTACATATAGGTATGTACGTATGTATATATGTATGTATGTGTATTTTTGCGTATGTTGTGTGTATACATACATGCATGCGCACGCGAGCTCTTTGTCTGTGCGTGTATGTTTACCGCGCACTGAAACCCTTTAGAGAAACACCACTACAGCTGAATATGTTACCACTACAACTGAATAATGTTACCACTACAACTGAATATGTTAGGATCGTGTTGTTGACGATGATAATTCAGTGATGATAACGGAATGGGGTGCATATGACAACATCATGATGATTATGACAGAGAAGTGCTGTGAATAACGTGAGTGTGAATATGTGTTCGCATAATGTGAGGTATGCGTTTGATGTCTGTGAGAATTCATTGAAGTTTGTTTTTTTTGTTTGCTTTTTTTATCTATTTTAGGTAGGTGTTGCTTTTTCGCATTTTCATTTCATTATATTTTTATAATACTGTGTTGCGTTGAAGTATTTTTTTAGGTAGAAGTTTTTTCTTACTTTCATTTCATTATATCTTTTATAAGATTGTGTTGTGTTGAAGTTTGTTTTTTAATTTTAGGTAGGAGATTTTTTCTCACTTTTATTTCATTATAGTTTTTATAAGATTGTGTTGTGTTGAAGTTGTTTTTTTTTAAATTTTATATTGGAGTTTTTTCACTTTTATTTTATTATAGTTTTTATAAGATTGTGTTGTGTTGAAATTTACGTTTTTTTTATTAATTTTAGATAGGAGTATTTTTTCTCCATTGTATTTTGTTATAGTTTTTATATGATTGTGTTATATTTAAGTTAGTGTATTTTAATTTCGGAGTTTTTTTTATTACTGTTATTTTATTATAATTTTTATAAGATTGTGTTATTGAAGTTTACGTTCGTTTTTTATTTATTTTATATAGGAGTTTTTATTCTAAATTTTTTTTATTTGGAATAAGATTGTGTTGTTTATACATGCATCGTACTTTCTCTTTAGGTTGATATTAAAATGCGTTTGTATCGTAGAGTTAATCTCTCTCTCTCTCTCTCTCTCTCTCTCTCTCTCTCTCTCTCTCTCTCTCTCTCTCTATCTCTCAGACTGGAGAGCAGACATGCACACATGTAATCACGTATAAATAGAATCTACTGGCCACTTTTTTTTATTTTACCAGATACGTATGTAATTGTAACTTCTCGATTTCTTTGTACTTTGGACACTCTTCCCACTCTATATATATATATATATATATATATATATATAATATTTATATATATATATATTATATATATATATGCACACAAATACCCAAACATTGCACGAACACATAATCAAGAGAAAGGAGGAGACGGTGGGGCTGGGAAATGTGGAGTAGGGGAGGGAGAGGGGTGGGGGGGGGGGGTGAATTATATAGGGGAACCTGAGGCGTGGACGGGGATGAAGCCCCACTCTGACAAGACATCCTAACTAATAGGCACCCAAATCCCGGGGATTACTATTAATCTCCCATTAGGATTATCCTCCTTGAAGGAACACATTCAGGACGTCTATTACCTTTGGCCGCAGTACATGATTCCCTACAGGTGGCGAACGCTCCTGAAGAGGGATGGAGGGGGTTGGTAGGGGAGTGAGTGGGTTCGGGGAGGGGGGGGTGGTAGGAAGTGGAAGGTCTTGGATCTCAAGAGTTTGACGGAGGAGGGAAATGGCTTCAATATAATATTAGCAGTAGTAGTAATACTATTAAATAAATGGATGGAATCACGTACTCATAGTCCAAATAGAAATGGAATAGTGAATCGGAGGAAGATAATAGCCAATATTTTGTAGCGATACTAATACTATAGTTGGTTCACTTAAGGTAGATTCTTGGATGAGCCCTATTTTTACGAGACGTTTGTTTGGCGGCCGCTGATTGGCTGGTACCGGGAGGTAGGCAGCTCCCAGCCAATCAGCGGCCGCCAAACTTACGTCTCGTAGGCATAGGGCTCATCCAAGAATTTACGTTAAGTGAACCAGTTATAGTAATACCAGCAATAATTAGCAATATTTATTATTACTATTATTATTATTCAGGAGACGAACCCTATTCTTATGTAACCAGCCAACCGAAGAAATTATGGGATTCATTTTGAAATGAGTAACAGAAATCAATAAATCAACAGATCAAAATGTAAGCAGATTAGTGAGAAACAAGGATAATAATGATACTTCCGTTGCTAGTAATTCTTAATCCTAATTTAAGGCTAAGGATGGAAAGTAACAGTTTTTGATAAGAAAGCCGATGATGGTATTTTATTCCAGCTCTGAAACAAAATAGGCACGATATAAATAATAATGATAATAATAGCTTTAGTCTTTTAGTTTTCATTTGGATTCGGTAAATTTGAGATATGTAAAAAAATAATTCTAAATTACATTACAGCAAAAATGAAAAAAGATTTTCTTTTCAGTTTTTACTGGCCTTTCCTACAAAGTAGTAGAATGATTTTTGGTATTCCAAATAATTATAAGTATTTTTAACATCAATGCGGCTTAGTTTTGCCTCCCCTCTTACATTATGTAATAACGGGAGATTTGATTTGTCATATGAAATCATATAATGAAAAAGGAATTAACCTAGGAATGCAATATTTATATATATATATATATATATATATATATATATATATATATATTATATTAATTATATATAATATATACATATGTATGTATGTATGTAAGTAATGATAATTCATACTTAGTTTTATATATATTATATATATATATATATATATATATATATATATATATATATATAACTTTTACTTAAGCGCAAGAAAAAAATAGAATTCATTGTGCAACCTCGGTAATTGAACTGGACACTACCTCCCTCCGCCTCTCTTCCCCCCTCCCCCTTCACTTTCCTTCTGATACAAAGCCCTCTCCCTCCATCCCCCTACCACCACCACCACCACCCCCGCCCCTTCTCCCGTTTGTTAATCATCACTTCCAGTTACCATTAGTTCTTGGAGGCTGATCAAGAACAGGCTACGAGAATATTCAGAAGACTTCGTTGCGTCGGTGACACTCCTAATTGGGCCTTTGAGAGTGTCACCGGGCGACCCCATATCTAACTAAGCCTTTCGGGTCTCTTGGCTTCAGGATCTCCTCTCTGAATTAAATGTAATTGGACCTGACCTAACTTAATTTGTAAAAACTGCGAAGACAGAGAGAGAGAGAGAGAGAGAGAGAGAGAGAGAGAGAGAGAGAGAGAGAGAGAGAGAGAGTGAGCAAGGTAGAGGCGGGTAAGTCGGTGTTCGCTAGGTCGCTTTGAAAAACCATTTATACGTATATATATATATATAATATATATATATATATATATATATATATATATATATATATATAATATATATGTGTACGTCTTTGTGTCTGTTTAGGTTCTGGCGGAAAAGTTGAGATCTATTGGATTCAGTTGTTGTTCTTTCGGGCGTCTTCTGTTCGCGAGGTTTGTTTACGCCGAGGTATCACGTGACCATCGGTTGCGTTCGTCTTGGATTTTTGTACGTTGTTTATAAATGAACTTCCAGCTTTTTGCGGAGATGGATGATATTCTGCGAAAGACTAAAAATAAAATATTGCTGGAATTAGTGCTCTCTCTCTCTCTCTCTCTCTCTCTCTCTCTCTCTCTCTCTCTCTCTCTCTTCTCTCTCTCTCTGTTCGAATCTCGAACCTGAAGAGGAGGGGCAAGTAGGCACGCTGTGTAAAATCCAGAATGCCTCTGTTAACCTTAGCAGGGAATTGTAAACCTATTCGTTAGTCGACTGTCATGGGTTGCAGGTAGAGAGAGAGAGAGAGAGAGAGAGAGAGAAACTAAACGTGAGTGGTCAAAATAATACGAGAAGGACTCAACAAGGTAATGCCTACCCCACTAGACTGAAACCAGTAGATATTATTCTCTCTCTCTCTCTCTCTCTCTCTCTCTCTCTCTCTCTCTCTCTCTCTCTCTCTCTCTCTCTCGGCAATTTTAGAGTGATTACTCTCTCAAATCGGAAAGGTTCTCGAAGTAATAGGTTACCTAAATCTGGAAAACAAAATAATCTGGAGTTAAGACTTTCTAAAATCTGGGAAATATGTAAATACTTTTTTTATTTTATTTTTTATTTTTATTTTGTTACAATGTCTTCATAAGACTTTAAAATCCTCGAAGCATTCTTGAATCCGAAAAATGGGTGAAGTTTAAACATTTTTTCTATCGACAGCTCAGAAGAGAAAAAATGAGAGAGAGAGAGAGAGAGAGAGAGAGAGAGAGGAGGAGAATTGGCCGTATCGTGATAAGGTTCGAGATAAGGTCACTTCCTCTGATTATCGAGATTACATTATTAGCTTAACCGTAAGTTGATCAAACACTTAAGATATCACTTGGTCTCGACTACCCTTAGGAGGAGAAGGCGATCGACCTAAGGTACTGTATTTGACGCCCTCTCTCTCTCTCTCTCTCTCTCTCTCTCTCTCTCTCTCTCTCTCTCTCCTCGAAGTTGTTGCGCAACGCAGATAGTGACTGAAAACTTATGGACTTCGAACTTCACGTTTATCTCTGTTTAGTTTATTGCATCTCTTGATATCGCCATCAGTTTCAGCTTGTCTCTCTCTCATAACGTCTGCCCCTCTTCTCGTCCGTTCTCATCTGTATCACCTTCGCAATCTTGTTCCGTTCAACATCCCCCACCCCCATCACACCCCATGCAGCTTCTACCGCCATCTCCGCTGTTATCAGACTTCCTTCTCTCACCCTTCCCCCCCCCAACCCCCACCCCTTCTCCAACCCGCTTTCCTCCTCCAGTTCCTCTTCGTCCTCCCACACCTCTTATTCATAACCTCTGCACTTCCTCCCCATCCGCCTACACTCGTCTCCGACACCCCCCCCCCCCCACCCCCCCCCCCCACCCTCCTCCTCCGGCCTCCCCATCTTGCGAGTTCCTTCCCGAGGACATAGCCGTTACCTGCAAGTGATAGGGAGTGATAAAACCAATTAACATCTACACATATCGGGAGACCCGGGGGTTTTGGCCCGCCCGTCAAAGTGATGTATGAGTGACAAACTGGTAACTGTCAGAAGACTAACTGCTTAATGACTGGAACAACCTCGAGTCTGGAACGGTCCCGGAGTCGCCTTGGGGCCCCTTCTGGAAGGAAGGCACACACCGCGCGCGGCGGCGTCTTTGGCAGATTGCATCGCCCGTCTTCTCCTCGTTGGCGGGCGTCCTCGGCCCGGGGGGTGAGCGATCTTGAGCGATGGTCTTTGGGACGTCTCCAAGGACTCTCCATTTATTATCAGATTAGGATCTTGAGGAGGAAGGAAGTGGAGATGATAAGTCAGGCCGCGTTTGGAAAGAAGGAAATAGTCCTGTTGGGATTCCTTTTTTTTTTTTTTTTTTCTAAGCTGTTAGTGATTAGGATAATTTTCTGACGCCCACGAGCAGAGCGTATCGGTGGCGTGATCGGTATGGTCTTGGCCTACCACCGAGTTTCATTCTCGGGCATTCCACTGAGGGGTGAGAGATGTGTATTTCTGGTGATAGAAGTTCACTCTCGACGTGATTCGGAAGTCACGTAAAGCCGTTGGTCAACAAACGCCCACGAGCATCCAGTCGCTCATTTCTGGAATTCCAGGTGGATGACGCATCCTCCAACACCCACATTACCCACAGCCACAATCCTAACAATCCTAAAAATTTCAGTTAAGTAAATTCGAATTTGCGTATAAACAATCTTATTTTTCAGTTGCAGCTTTTCATATGATTATACAAGATTCGTTGTTGATTGTTTTTATCAGTTACGACCAATTCACTTTACCAATGTGGGATGGAATTTTAACCTTTTATGTTAAATTACTCTGTAAATTGGCTAGTTTGGGTACCTTTCTTCTCTAGTACGCTTGATACATATATACAGGGTGTCCATAAAGCCCTTGTACCATTACAAGTATTTATTGCTCAGAATGGTACATACATACATTCAATAAACTGCAGGCGTCCTGCCAGTGCCCCGTTTTTTTTTTTTTTTTTTTTTTTTTTTTTTTTTTTTCTCTCTCTCTCCAGACTATCAACCTCATACTTTACATGGTATTCGCTGTTGTCATAAGCGTTTTTTTTTTTAATATGAAATCCAACACTTCTCTTACTTTAAAGTCCAGTATTCGCAATCATTAGCAATTCCATCTCCTTCTCCCTGGGCAAAAGTGCCATGTATAAGCATCAACTATTTCTTCCGTCTTACCCCGCACACTTGCTTAACGAATATTGTAGGGGTCAGTAGTATGTTTGTTTATTATTATTATTATTATGTAGGTTATCATTATAATATCTATGTGTAGTTATTCGTATGGTAAGAACCAATGAAAGAATGGAGTGAAGAATAGATGGAATGAGAAACTGAATTTAAAATAGATTGAAATGTAATAGTTCTTTAAAGAGTAAATAGTAAACCTAAACAAATGAATGACAAGTCTTAGTGCGTATATCTGTACAGCTTGGGATCGAAAGATCAACAGATGCTTTACCTCCACCATATTAGGAAGGAAGTTCTCTTCTTTATACGGAACAAACACAAACAAAAAATGAACCTGTTTTCTCTTTATAGTCATATTTGCCTTTTTCCTAAATTAAAAGGATTTAGTGTTCTAGAAAGGTTTGTTTTGCTCTCTCTCTCTCTCTCTCTCTCTCTCTCTCTCTCTCCTCTCTCTCTCTCTCTGTAGGCCCAGATGCGTAAAACGTATCTTCAACAAATAACAAAGCGATTTCCCTACAGTTGCCCAAACGTCAAACCTTAACACAGATTACACAAAAGATCAATAGCCAAGGAGAGAGAGAGAGAGAGAGAGAGAGAGAGAGAGAGAGAGAGAGAGAGAGAGAGAGCATTTACCAGCCAAGACAATAGCCTTAATAGCCTGGCAGTAGCAACAGTAATTACGCTGACGTCTCTCAAGATTTCGTCCGGTTTCTCTGGAATGGCCAAAGACGTTCCAGAATCCAGACTTCCAGGGTGGTCAGTTTAGTAGCGCTCGTTAAAACAGAGTTCCCAAATATGTTGAAGCGGTTCTTTATTGCTACGTATGAAGCCCCTACTCATTTCCTTTTATTTTTCCGCCTGGGGTGAACGAAACCTTCTTGGAAGTCTGCTGAGAAGGAGAATCTTGAGCGAAGTCGGGAGCAGGAGATATTATGTCTTACTCGTCTTCGGTGTCTTTGGGGTTAAAAGGACAGAGTGGCCCTTTGGTTACTACACACACACACACTCACACACACACACTAATCTTTTCCGAATGACTGCGGGGGGTTGAGGCCAATGGTGTCTTCAACAAGAGTTTCTCTCTCTTCTCTCTCTCTCTCTCTCTCTCTCTCTCTCTCTCTCTCTCTCGGGGAGTTTGAGTAACCTAGGTCGGTTCCTCAAGGACCATTAAGATGGGAGTTAGTCGTCGTCTCGAGGTTGACCTTCAATTATCACCTCGGTCCTTTTATCTCTTGGCGTTGAGTGGGACTTCATCGTGGCTGTTTTTGATATATATATATATATATATATATATATAGTATATATATATATATATATAATATACACTGGAGCTAATCAACACGAACATGTGTTTCACAAAAGTAAATTTTCTGTCTCACATCTGGATCGAACCCAGTCTCTCAAAAATGAATGGCCAGGGCGGTACCTATTGACCCAAACAATTGGAAAAACCTCGGGTACATAAGTGCTTAGGTTCCAACTTCTTTTATGATCTGCGTTGGTTAATATATAATATAATATATATAATATATATATATATATATATAATATATATATATATATATATATGCGTGTAGAGAGAGAGAGGAGAGAGAGAGAGAGAGAGGAGAGAGAGAGAGAGAGAGAGAGTGGTAGTATTAAGAAAAATACGGTTACTGTGATGAAGTGAATTCGATTCCTTATCAAACCCGAAGGCTTTAGCCAAAGTCTTAAATTCCAGTATGCCTTTTTGCTTAATAAAAGCTTTATAAAAAAAATGGAAAGGGCACGGGCGAACTATCTCGTCTCTCCAACTAAAAAAAATAGGAGGGGTAACTCTATTGTAAACTTAGTCCCATTGTTTTATATTGTTGAGAAAAATGCAAGATGGGGGTATACATACAAACATACTTCAACACACACCTACACCATATATATATATATATATATATAATCGATAAAATACAGGTATATACACTACAATCAACAGCTTAGTTCAGCAGAGGCACAATATGTTTTAATAGAACTTGCCGAAACATTTATTGTAGATTTCAAAGATGTAATGGAAAATATTCAGTAAATTGAAGAAAGTAACTGAAAGAACTGTAAAGAATTAAAGATTTCTCTCTCTCTCTCTCTCTCTCTCTCTCTCTCTCTCTCTCTCTCTAGCTAGCAAATAGAGCATTACTTGTCATATTGTTTTAGTGAGTCTCTCTCTCTCTCTCTCTCTCTCTCTCTCTCTCTCTCTCTCTCTAGCTAGCTAGCTAGCAAATAAAATAGTACTTGTTATATTGTTTTAGTGAGTCTCTCTCTCTCTCTCTCTCTCTCTCTCTCTTCAGCTAGAAAATAAAACAGTACTTGTCATATTGTTTTAGTGAGTTTCTCTCTCTCTCTCTCTCTCTTCTCTCTCTCTCTCTCTCTCTCTCTCTCTCTCTCTCTCTTTAGCTAGCAAATAGAGCAATATTTGTTATATTGTTTTAATGAGTCTCTCTCTGTCTCTCTCTCTCTCCCTCTCCCTGTCTCTCTTTCTATCTAACAAATAAAACAATTCTTGTCATTATTTTAGTGAGTCTCTCTCTTTCTCTCTCTCCTCTCTCTCTCTCTCTCTCTCTATGTATTTACTATATATTCGATAGCCTAGCAAATAAACGATAAGGAGCATGCCACATTGTTTCAGTGATTCTCTCTCTCTCTCTCTCTCTCTCTCTCTCTCTCTCTCTCTCTCCTCTCTCACATCCAGTGGGTGGATTTTACCTGTAAGTTCTTCCTCCCCCAGCCGGAATTGACTTCAGATAATCCCAGGGTGTTTTCCGGGTGTGTTTGTCCATTGTGTACAGGACTAGTAGAGTCTCTCTCTCTCTCTCTCTCTCTCTCTCTCTCTCTCTCTCTCTCTCTACTCCAGCGCCATCTGTTGGGGCGGGAGAAATAGTTCTTGGAGGTTGTGACTCATACCAATACTACTACTACCACTACTAACACTACCACTACTAATAATAATATTAATAATGATAATAATAATTGTTTTTCGATTTTCTGCCAATTTTAAACATTTTTGTTTTTGTTTTTCACGAAATTGATAATTTAATACCACTACTAATAATAATAATGGGCTTTATGTCAGCTCTGGACCGTATAAAGGGAAAGATTGTCGATAAAATGAAGAGCGAATTAGTTGTAAGATCTGTAATCCTTCTGGAGTTTGAGTTAGGAAAATACTTAATGCTATATGCTGCTCCATTTGATGATGACAGACAGACAGACAGGCAGACAGAGACCGTGTGATGATAAGCTTTCTTTCATTCATGAAGAAGTGAAATAATTAATGAGAGAGAGATAGAGAGAGTGTGTATTTACATGTATCTTCTCCTAAGTGTATATAATTAATGAGAGAGAGAGAGGGAGTTGTATTTACATGAAACTTCTCCCCAAGCTATAAGGTATAATTAATGAGAGAGAAAAAACACGAGATAGTGGGTGTACTTACATGGATCTTTTCCTCAAGGTATAATTAATGAGAGAGTGAGTGTATTTACATTAATCTTCTCCTCAAGGTATAATTAATGAGAGTGAAAGAGAGAGAGAGAGAGAGAATGGGTGTATATACATGGATCTTTCCTCAAGGTATAATTAATGAGAGAGAGAGAAAGAGAGAGGGTGTATTTACATAAATCTTCTCCTCAAGGTATATTTAATGAGAGAGAGAAAGGGACCTTACCTTACTGACCTTACAGCTAGTTCGTGTTTCACCAGGTCCCTCAGTGTGAGACACCTCTAATGTCTACCAGAGAATTGCTAATGCATCTTCCGGTAGATTTTGCATCTTCCAGTCTTGGATGGTCTGAGATGCAGCTTAGATATTTGTCGGGAGCTTATTCCCTTAAACCACATTCTTTACGGCTCACTCCTGATTATATTCCTCAGATGAGCTGGCAACGCATTGAATAGACGCTGCATTGTCGATGCTGGAGCGTGGTGGATTAATGTCCTGTGTGCTTTCCTTATTTTTCCTGGTATAGTTTTGGGCACTATTAATCTACCTCTGCTTGCTCTTCCTGATATTTTTAGCTCTATGATGTTTTCGGCAATTCCTTCTATCTTTTTTCATGCCTATATTATCATATAGCGTTCTTTTCTCCTTTCTAGACTATATAATTTTAAAAATTGTAATCTTTCCTAGTAGTCAAGATCGTTAACTTCTATTCTAGCTGTAAAGGACCTTTGTACACTCTCTATTTGTGCAATATCCTTTTGATAGTGTGGGTACCATATCATATTGCAATATTCAAGTGGACGACGTACATAAGCTTTATGAAGCATAATCATGTGTTCGGCTTTTCTTATTTTAAAAAGAGAGTGGTTGCATATACATGGATCTTTTCCTCAAGGTATAATTAATGAGAGAGAGAAAGGGAGAGAGAATGGATATATATATATATATATATATATATATATATATATATATATATATATATCTATATCATATATATCTATATCTATATATATGTATATATATATATATATATATATATATATATATATATATATATATAGTAAAGTAGATAACAGTTTCAGAAGGGTCACAGATACGAAACTAAAAAGGCATCAATCAATATAATTCCAAGGACTCCAACTATATAAGTGAAATAACCGTTTAATGAAATGCGGAAATAATACGGAAAATATTTTGGTGTCGTGTGACATAAATACGGCAAATGGAGTGTTAAAATAAGAGGTACAACGAGGAGGTTATAGCAAAGGCATTGCTCAGATAAATGACAAATTAGCAATTGTTGATTTACATACAGCAAACATTACAGTTAATGCTGTGTTAGAAGGAGCAAAAAAAAATAATAATAAATAAAATTGCAGCAAAATGCAGTGCTCAGATGAATGATAAATACACAAATTCATTAATCAAATAAGCCAAAACTACAGAAAATACAGTACTGAAATGAGCAGAAAATACAACAAATGCAATGCATAAATAAATAATAATATACAGAAAAAGCAGTAATCAAATAAGCAGAAAATACAGGATATGCAGTGCTCAAATCAGAGAAAAATACAGCCAAAACAGTGCTCAAATCAGACAAAAAATACAGCAAATACAATGCTCAAATCAGCCAAAAATACAGCAAGTACAGTAATGTATTTTACAAAGGAAAGAAAATACAAACAGAGTTTCCCCTCCCCCACCCCCTACCCCCCAAGTTATGACGTTCTTGACTGGAGCATTGTTGCGACAGAGCCAACTTCGGATAAGTAAGGAAATCGTATTGTTGCATTGTTGCCACGTCTCTTCCTCCTCCTCCTCCTCTTCCTCCTCCTCCTCTTCCTCCTCAGTTCCGGTCCTGTTTATTCTCCTCTTTTGTTAAGATAAATGCTGATGACGCAGTATATGTTATGATCCGTTTGTCAGTCCGCCCGTCTCCTGTGTGGCTTCCGTCATCTCGTGTAGGAAAAGGTGATGTTACTTCCCACTTTTTGGAAAAACTTGGAAAATGGCGGAGTCAATATTTTTTTATTTTATTTTATTTTTTTTTTTAGTTGGAGTTGGAGGCTTGTACGAGGGACGTAGGGAGAAGAAGTGATGTTGGGGCTTTCCATTTACTCTTGGTAGTATGGAGTTCCCGCTGCCATATTTAGATGGCTTAATGGCGCTTTTAGCAAATGGAAGACATTGACCTATGGTTAGTTTTGTAAGAAGTGCCTACACACACACACACACACACACATATATATATATATACTATATATATATATTGCACCTGGTTGTTAGTCGAATATGGTGAGATGCAGCTATTTAATTCAACTTCCCAGAACGGGAAGTTGAATTAAATAGATAATAAAATCGCAATACGCATTATCGCTGTCACTTTTATTAGTATTATGAATAACACGATAAAAATTGACCGTTTAAAATGCCGATCGGACGTTACTCAATACAAGTGATAAATCACTTCTGACGAGTCTCAGTGTGATTGCCTCTCTCTCTCTCTCTCTCTCTCTCTCTCTCTCTCTCTCCTGGGTTATAGAGTTTTAAGTGTTCTGCGTGTTTATAGCGAATTCGGAGCACTTATGAACACGTGTTGGACGTCCCACCAAGGTCATCTCTCGTACACTTACGTCATTGTTCGACTTCGAATAGATAATTTTTATTATTTAACAAAAACCTTTTTTATTTTTTTTTTCCTAGACGCTAAAGACTTTATTTGCCCATAAGGAACTTCTTAAGTAAATCATTAAGTGCGTTTCCGCTCGTAATTCTGGTCACGTTCATTTCGGTTTCTTCTCGTAATATGGACGCGTTCATTTGGGTTTCGTCTTGTAATAATGGTCACGTTCATTTGCGTCTCCTCTCGTAACAATGGTCACGTTCATTTGGGTTTCTCGTAATAATGGTCACATTCATTTGGTTGTCCTTTTGAAATAATGGTCACGTTCATTTGGGTGTTCTTTCGTACTAATGGTCACGTTCAATTGGATTTCTCGCAATATTGGTCACTTTCATTTGGGTGCCCTTTCGCACTAATGGTCACGTTCATTTGGGTTTCCTATCGTAATGATGGTCACGTTCATTTAGGTTTCTTCTCGTAATAATGGTCACGTTCATTTGGGTTTCCTCACGTATAATGGATACGTTCATTTGGGTTTCCTCTCGTAATAATAGTCACATTCATTTGGGTTTCCTCTCGTAATGATGTTCACGTTCATTTTTGTTTCCTCACGAAATATATTCGCGTTCATTAGTGTTTCCTCACGAAATATATTCGCGTTCATTAGTGTTTCCTCACGAATATGGTCACGTTTATTAGTTTCCTCTCGTAACATGGCCGCGTTCATTTGGGTTTCCTCTCGTAACATGGCCGCGTTCATTTGGGTTTCCTCTCGTAACATGGCCGCGTTCATTTGGGTTTCCTCTCGTTATATGGTCGCGTTCATTTGACAAAACCGAGAGGAAAGCATTGTGCTTATTAAGAACGACACACTACGTATCTGGTAAAAATTGATCCGCAGTGATGTCTAAACATGTTGTGAATGTGTTCGTGCTGTACGTATATATATATATATATATTATATATATATATATATATATATATTATATATATAATAATAATATTAATAATGTTCGATGAATCTAAGTACCCTGATAAACAAAATTAGTAATGGAAACCACGTGATTCGGATGGTGTTAATAAATAGCTCTGAACGCTGATGAAAGCGGTAAGTAGATAAGTAGTTTTACACACACACATATATATATTATATATATATATATATATATATATATATATATATATATATATATATATATATATATAGGGACTTCAATGAAACTGGATGGTATCAAACGGAAATATTTGTTCAAAAAAGTTAAAAAGCTTCCCTGGACTAACTTTTCCCATTGTCAAGTATCCGTGGATTACTTGACAATGAGGACTGTTTGTCCAAGAAAGCTTGTAACTTTTTATTTAATAAATATCTCCGCTTGATACCATCTAGTTTTAAGTGAGGTCCTTTTTGTAAGTATATATATTAACTACTTATTGACTCCCACATTCACCAGCGTTCAGAGCTATTTATCAACATCATCCGAATCACGTGGTTTCCATTACTAATTTTGTTTGTCAGAGTACTTAGATTCATCGAACAATATTAATATTATTACATATATATACAGCACGAACACATTCACAACATATGTTTGGACTTCACTGCGGGTCAGTTTTTACCAGATACGTAGGTAGTATGTCGTTCTTCATAAGCACATTGTCTTCTTCTCGTTTTCTTCGCACACTGGAAACGCCTCTCGCTACTAAGCATAGTAGATTTTCGATTTGCAAAAAGAAGACGACCAAAGCAATTTAAGATGACCGGTTTTGTCAACTGAACGCGACCGTATAACGAGGGGAAAGTCGAATAAACGTGACCATATTACGAGAGGAAACCCAAATGAACGCGACCGTATAGCGAGGGGAAAGTCGAATAAACGTGAGCATATTACGAGAGGAAACCCAATGAATGCGACCAATTATATATATATATATATATATATATATATATATATATATATATATATATATATATATATATATATATATATATATATATATATATATTAGATTGTAAAGTGATCAATATATAATTCACTGTACCATGCACGGAAGGGAATTATAACTGGTAAATGCATATGTCCCGGCCAGGATTCGAATCGGGGCCTTCGGTTCGTGGCAGATGCATATATCATTTCTAATTCCCCATTGATGTAAGTTATTCCCAGGGTATGGTGGAATTTTCGTAAAAATGAAACTCGTGCGTGTATGAGTGACCACAAAAAGATGAGAATTCCATAAATACCACCAGATATATATATTTTTTTTATGCATAACAGCAGGAACATTGCTTAAACATAGTTAATTTTATCTTAAAATTTTGACAATATTTTAGATTGAAAAGTGATAACCTTTGCGTTTCAGACTCTAGTAAAGTGGTTCTCAATCTTTTTATTATCCACCCCCCTACTCTTCTAAGAGTTTGTCCTTCCCTCCAC
>NC_061097.1:49754664-49757164 GCF_015104395.2 Macrobrachium nipponense | reverse complement strand
ATACGATGAATTAATGCATATCTTCAGGTTCATGTGCTTAAGAGAGAGGAGAGAGAGAGAGAGAGAGAGAGAGAGAGAGAGAGAGAGAGACTCTATCGCAAAGTAATTAATAAAATGGCAATACAACAAGCCACTGGCGATATCCCTGACCAATACATTTAGAGGAAAAGCGGTTCTTTAAATATAAACGATTTATTTCTATAAATAAACAAATCTCATCCCATTTAAACCCTGATACCAGTAGAGAGAGAGAGAGAGAGACTTCTAACTGTTGGGTACAGAATTATTCATCTTTTTCTCTATCTTTATCAACCCAGTCAATCTGCATACCCAAAACATGGCAAAT
Source organism: Macrobrachium nipponense (assembly GCF_015104395.2). Lineage (NCBI taxonomy): Eukaryota > Metazoa > Arthropoda > Malacostraca > Decapoda > Palaemonidae > Macrobrachium > Macrobrachium nipponense. The sequence continues at coordinate 49,756,818 of NC_061097.1, read as the reverse complement.
GCTCTCTCTCTCTCTCTCTCTCTCTCTCTCTCTCTCTCTCGTCATACCTCCAGTCTTAACCTTCAAATCCTCCAATCGTCCTCTTGAAATCTTTCAAATATCCAGCTGAAACACCCCAAAGAAAATAATAGAGAGTAAAAATCCCAGCTCACACGAGGGCAACACTGCCACCATCAGCACGGCCAGCCGGGGGCTTTGCCATGAAATCCACTCATTCTCTTTCAGCTGTCACGTGCGAATTCATGTTGCACAGCAGCAAAATATGCAATGAATGAATGAATGCATTTCTGCCTTGCGTTCTTTATTTCTTACTTTATTATTTTTCCTGAGTGTTTTTAAATCGCAAATCGTCAAAAGCCACGTATGACTTGATCGTTCAGCTACGTTCGTTTACTATCGCGGTCATGTTGACGGTACTTATGACAGTTGCAAAAGAGCTACTGATACTTAAGCCAGTGCAAGTGATACAAGCAATAAAAATAGAAGAATTACAATTACGACTGCAAAAGCAAAAAGAGCAGTATCAATTAGAAATCGCAAGTATTATTATTATTATTATTATTATTATTATTATTATTATTATTATTATTATTATTTATCATGCACCAAACATTCGTGAAACTGATGTTCTTCATTAAGTGAATACGATTATTAGATTATTATTTTATTATTATTATTATTATTATTATTATTATTATTATTATTATTATTATTATTACTATAAGCGCATTACAAACACGGTTACCTTAATTCATTCTAAAATGAATAAAGGAAAAATCGATGAATAAGGTCTCACACGCAGCACACCACAGTCAACAAGGCCTAGGGCACAGGTGACCCCGGAAACACATACCCAGAGCGGCGGGTCACGAGTAATCGACTGGACAGTCATAATACCCAAAGGGAGCACTATTTAATACCCAAAGGAAATATCGTAACTATATGTAGTTCATCGTATTCATGAAAAAAATGATCACGAATATAACTTCTTAATCACTACATTTTGAATCACATTTCACTACATCTCTCTCTCTCTCTCTCTCTCTCTCTCTCTCTCTCTCTCTCTCATATATATATATATATATATATATATATATATATATATATATATATATATATATATATAAGACGATCTATCGCTAAAGCTTGCGATATTTCATGCTGTACAGCTGTACGATTTTAATACTTCGATGTTATTTCCCATACCAATAAGGCCTTCATGGCCTTACCTAGTTCATGGGACCTTTGACATCAACACTATTTTCATCAATGGTATTTCAGAGAAAGCCAGTTTCTACACACATTCTATCTCATACGGACCTCATGGCCGTATCTGGTTCATGGTACCTTTGACAAACCACTTGGTCAATGGTATCGTCAATATCAATACTGCCATCAACCAATCTTATACCTATCAATCGTTCAAAGTGTTTGATACCAGCATTAATTCCATGACCATATCTGGTCCATGGTATCTTCAATATCAATAATGCCATCCGAAAGTATTTCGATTATGGTATCGATGGTACATACCAACATCAATTTCATGACCATTATTGGTTCGTGGTATCGATGATAACACAAATATACGTCGGTAGCAGCTATGCAAAGCAGCGGAAGATTAAATTGCAGCTCTCTCTCTCTCTCTCTACACACACACACACAGATCATATATATATATATATATATATATTATATATATATATATATAATGTATATATATAATTTTTATGGTATGTATGTAACGAAATTACTACTATAACAAAAACCGGAAACAAACCCAACAAACCTTCGTAATCAGAATATCATCTTCGACTCTCCGCATCTTTCTCCCATATTTCACCAACAGAGAGAGAGAGAGAGAGAGAGAGAGAGAGAGAGAGAGAATAAATCGAGGTTGACCTTTTATATCAAAGCGGCGAAGAGTGGGCAGGGTGGGGGGGGGGAGGGGGTGGGGAAATCGGTTTTACCAGAATCAGCAGAAACATTCATATATACGCTTTAATAAAAGGATTAAATCGCTCGAGAGAGATATACCATAGCGGGAAGCTGGGTCACGGTTGGTGTGGTGGTGGGTAGGTTGGATGTGAGGCGAGAGTTCGTGACCCACACTACTACTGCGACAGATACTACAACTAATACTAGGATGGATAT
>NC_061097.1:49744664-49749664 GCF_015104395.2 Macrobrachium nipponense | reverse complement strand
TTAAGGCCTTTGGTCCGAGTTGAAATCGCCCAGCCGTAGGCGGAGTAATCCCGTGGGAGAAAATCCTTTTCGTGAAAAGCAACTCAAGTCAACTCATTTCCTTAATAAATCCTTCGCTATATCATTCAAAAGTGTCCGTTGTTCATAGATAAAGGTTCCAGAAATCACTATTATATAAATATTCCCCAAATTCTTATTACCTTTGGCGTTAACCATCAGGTAGTTTTTTTCAAAGGTACGAAGAGACAGAGTTCGAATTTAACATCGCGGTTAATTACAACCAATCTGCAAAATGATATTATATATATATATATATATATATATATATATATATATATATATATATATATATATATTATCTACTGGTCACTTTTTTACCAGATACATATGCAATTGTAATATCCACAATGCCCTCTTAACTTATTGAATTCATTGCTCTTTTTTGGATACTCTTGTCACTACATAGCCTGAAGCATTTGAACTTGGAACTTCAGACTTTGTAGTGACAAGCGTTATTCCAAAAAGAGCAACGAATTCAAGAAGTTAAGAGGGCTTTGTGGCTATTACAACTGCATATATTATATATATATATATATATATATATATATATATATATATATATTATATATCATAGAAAGAATGAAACAAGTGTCGTATTTATAAGGATGACGCCAGTCAGAATTGACACCCAGTGGTTCTATTTTCTTGTGGTACAGCTTCACAGATAACGTGTATTGTGAATATATGTACATGTGTGTACGTATGTATGTATGTATGTATGTAACTATTAGCAGAAGCCACTAGGGAAGTTCAAAATGAAAAGTCAAGAGTGCAAAGTATTTTCTCGTATTTAACACATCTTCGGGGCACAAAGTATACTTGGCACTCTGTCTTCTCATTTCTAACTTTCCCAATGGCTTCAGTAATAAACAAAATCATGATTCCGATTCTTTGACATTGCAAACGATTCCAATTCTCTGGAGAACAGAAATGTTAGCAATGCAAACGATTCCAATTCTCTGAAGAACAGAAATGTTAACAATGCAAACGATTCCCATTCTCTGGTGGACAGAAATGTTAACATTGCAAACGATTCCCATTCTCTGGTGAACAAAAATGTTAACACTGCAAACGATTCCCATTCTCTGGTGAACAGAAATTTTAACATTGCAAACGATTCCCATTCTCTGGTGGACAGAAATGTTAACATTGCAAACGATTCCCATTCTCTGGTGGACAGAAATGTTAACATTGCAAACGATTCCCATTCTCTGGTGAACAGAAATCTAAAAAGCAGAATGTTTTCCCAATTTTTATCCAGAAGCTTGAAGAACATGTGAACACAACTTTGAACAACTTGGGGGTTTCCAATTTTTCAGTGAACAGAATCTGACACAATACGATGTTCCCAGTATTAGTAGAACAGAAATTTGAACAAAACCGGTGTAAACAGCGTTAGAAAAATGTCCCATTTTCTGGGTAAAAAGAAACTGGAACATTTATCCAACTAATCTTTCTATACCAACACTGCTGAGAGTAATTTAATATTTTGGATATAATCTTAATTAGTTACGACAGAAATTTATAAGTTAGCTGAAAAATTCTTAAATTCCGTTGGTAACTGAACGACTATATTCACATTAGCATCAATAAATTAAGGAACTAGTATAAAAACATAACACAAGGGTATGAGACTAGATTTTCTACGTCACATCAAATGTCATCATATATTACTTGTAAAATAAACAGCTTCTATGCTTGAAAAAAAAAAGTTTTCGTAAAAGAATTATTAAAAAAGACAATGTCAAATTTTAAAAAGTTGACTAATTAAAGACTTAATAAAAGACATGAAACATGTATAAAGAATTAAGGGGTACAGAATAATATATATATATATATATATATATATATATATATATATATATATATATGTATGCATATATATATTATTCGAGCTACAAATGTCCTTTAATATCTAATTCGCTCTACCTCGGAATTAATATATTTTCATATATGTAAACCGAAGGGGAATTTTTTTTTTTAGTTGATAATCAACTAAAAATAATTCCCCTTCGGTTTACATATATGAAAATATATTAATTCCGAGGGAGAGCGAATTAGATATTAAAGGACATTTGTAGCTCGAATACTTATATGAATCACGGTGATGTGATAATTATTCATATATATATATATATATATATATATATATATATATATATATATATATATATATAGAGACAGAGAGACGAGAGAGAGAGAGAGAGAGAGAGAGAGAGTGTGCAAACATCGATCGCAACACTGCACACCTGCATGGTGTCACAATTGATGTCTTTCGCGCAAACAACAAACACTTGCTGTGAATGCTGAAGGGCAACTGTGCGCGCTAGTCTTACGTGTGGGTGTATAAGCAATCATATTTATTTCGTCTACGTGTATACACAATGACACAAATTCATATTATTATTATTATTATTAATTTTGTTTGTATGGTGTTTTACGTTGCATGGAACCATTGGTTAATTCAGCAACGGGACCAACGGCTTGACGTGACTTCCGAACCACGTCGAGAGTGAACTTCTCTCACCAGAAATAGTATACACTTCTCTGACACCTCAATGGAATGCTCCAGAATCGAACTCGCGGGCCACCGAGATGGCAGGCCAAGACCATACCGATCACGCGCACTGAGGTGCTATTTTATTACTACTGTACTTAGGAAGCAGACCCTCTCTCAAGCATACTTTATTAAAGTAATGGCTACTTCAGCAGCGTTAGGCTTGCAGAACTTCTCTCTTTTTCGAATAGCGGCTTTTTCCGTGCTACTTAAAACAGACTAGTAGAGCGCCTATGGAGGTCATCATCAAATGCAGGCTCAAGATCGGTGTATATGGTTCAATTTTACAGATAAACTATAACCAATAGGAGAACAGCATGGGACAGACCCCCTGGGGACGGCCCCAAATATAACGTGGACGGACACCACACCAAATAGTTACGGCCTGCTCTAGGAGCAAGAGCCCGTGCCAGCACAAGGCTGGCTTAATCTTCAACAACAACCACACCAAAAGCAGTCCACCCTCAGCTTACCAGCCTGCTGGCAGCTCAGGTCGAAAGCTCGCTTCAAGAGAGAGAGAGAGAGAGAGAGAGAGAGAGAGAGAGACCCTGTATTTGATAATGACCTCCATAGGCGCTCTACTAGCCTATTATTATTATTATTATTATTATTATTATTATTATTATTATTATTATTATTATTTTCACAATGAAAATATATAAATTCCGAGGTATAGGCGAATTAGATATTAAAGGACATTTGTAGCTCAAATGATTTATAGAATCACGGTGATGTGATAATTATCATATATATATATATATATATATATATATATATATATATATATATATATATATATACATACATATATATATATATATATATATATATTATATATTTACTAAGTAATTACAGAATGGCTTTGTAATTACTTGGTAAGTTACAAAAATTTTATTTTTGTTTTTAATAAGTGGGAACCTTCTTTCTGTATTTCCCTTTACCTCCTCTTATTTCTTCCTAATGAACACCATAATATTCTATGGAAGCTTGATTTTCAAGTCAAAGGCTCCTGTGGTGGTCTTGTTCCATATAGAAACAGGTTTCACCTACTGAATAATTAATAATAATAATAATAATAATAATAATAATAATAATAATAATAATAATAATAATAATAATAGTATTCCTACCTTACCTGTTGACTCACAGACGAACACCTGTGCACAAAACTTCTACACCATTAGCCAATGACAAATCGTAACAAATCCCTATTCTTCTACTTTTCTGACCTTTCATGTCACTGTGACCTGACCTTATTGTCTCTAGATTGAGCGCACATTTAACTGGAATGAGTTAGAGAGACCACTGACCTCCCTGAGCGACCTTTTCACGCAAGACGTTGCCCGGATGTAGGTAAAGTAAAGGGTAACCGTACACAGTCATATATACTACTGTAGTCGAGATATACAGCCAAAGAGAGATTAAAGATATACAGTGGTATATCAGCTGAAGATAAACTATATCCAGTAGGAAATCGCGGCAAAATTGAGGGCACGCCATTTTATATATATTTGTATGTATATATTATTCGAGCTACAAATGTCCTTTAATATCTAATTCGCTCTACCTCGGAATTCCCGAAGGGGAATTTTTCAGTTGATAATAATTTCGCCTTCGTCCTCTGTCCGCTGGGCGGTGGTTCGAACCCACGAGGGGACGAAATTATTATCAACTAAAAAATTCCCCTTCGGTTTTCATATGTGAAAATATATTAATTCCGAGGTAGAGTGAATTAGATATTAAAGGACATTAAATTTGTAGCTCGAATAGTCTATATAAACCACGGTGATGAGATAATTATTCATATATATATATATATATATATATATAATATATATATATATATATATTATGTATGTAATTTATATATATATATATATATATATAATATAATATATATATATATATATATATATATATATATATATATATATATATATATATATACACTACTCAGGGAATCTGCACCAGAAAGATGACGGTGAATCCTCCACTAATATTTGAAACAAACTTCTCCACAACATGAAACCATACGTATATAAACATCAGGGTTATATAAAGCCACCTCTAAAAATGATATAACAGTTATTCAGTAACAACCATTTGCCTCAGACACGTCACTTCAAAAATTGTATGAAGGTTACTCAATAATAGCAGCTGCCTGAACTGTTATTGGCAACTTCAGTGACGTACGGACGCGTTCAGGGAAACAACTAGGCGAACAAGAAACCGTTCCACGTACCTGAAAATAATTAGCAAGTAAATTCTGACAATCATGATTACAATCGTGTGTGTGTGTGTGTGTAGAGAGAGAGAGAGAGAGAGAGAGAGAGAGAGAGAGAGAGAGAGAGAACTGAATACACTTGCTTTCACAAAGCTTAGT
>NC_061097.1:49734664-49739664 GCF_015104395.2 Macrobrachium nipponense | reverse complement strand
GTTGTTGTTGTTGTTCTAAGAGGTCTACAATAATAAAAATGTTGCGAGTTTGTGTATAATTTAAAAACCCTTTACAAAGCTTTCGAACCCTTCCCTGGTTCATCTTCAGCATTTTGACTTAAGATGAACCCAGGGAAGGGTTCGAAGCTTTGTAAGGGGTCTTTAAATTATACACGAACTCTCAACAATTTTCATTATTGTGACCTCTTACAACATTACATATACTCTCGCGATAGAGATTTTTTCCTAGCTAAAATTATTATTATTATTATATTATTATTATTATTATTATTATTATTATTATTATTATTATTATTATTATTATTATTATTATTATTATTATTATTATTATTCAAGGCAGTTAAACTTCCATGTGAAACAAGACTGAAAAATCCATACAAACATCCAAGGGAAAACTATTGGTTTATATTAAGTTGTCCAGCGTCAATCTATCATGGTCACTGACGCCGAAACAAACAACAGAAAAATGTTATAAAAGAGACATGAAAAAATAGCAATTAAAGCCCAAAATCAAGTTTCCTTTCTACACGTGGTAAGTAAACCAATACAGGTCATGGTAAACTTTCCACTGACTTTGGTATGATGTATTAACAAATACCTTTGAAGAGAGAGGGGCGTGGTATAGACTCAGAAGTTTTTCAGACAGACGAAGCTATCTCAATAGTTTTCTTTAACAGAAAACTAGAAGCACAACCCATATTTAGAGCAACGGCACAGCCTGAAAATAACCTGAAATCTCCAGTAACAGCGGAACCTTCTGAAAATAGGCTAGATCTTTCTGAAACTCTCCAAAGCCGGCAAATCCCTTTCAAAGCTCCCGAGCTTCACTCAAGGGGACGTGGGTTTCCTTGAAAGCTCCCATAATCTCTCCACAAGACAATCTGGGTCTCTCTGGAAATCCAGATGAATTTCCCTGAAGGAACCTAGGTCTCTGCAAGTTCTATTATTTCCCTGAAAAGATTTAGGGTCCCCATAGGCCTCCCTGAAAGGCCCAGGGACTTTGAAAGTCCTATTATTTCCCTGAATAGTCCTCGGATACCCATAGGTCTCCCTGAAAGAACCTATGTCTCTGCAAGTTCTATTATGTCCCTGAAAAGAGTTCAAGTCCCCATATATATCCTTGAAGGACCCTGGGTCTCAAAAAGTCCTACAATTCCATGAAAAGTCCTGTGGTCTCCCTAGGTCTCCGTGCAAGACCCTGGGACTCTGAAAGTCCTACTATTTCCATGAAAAGTCTTGTGGTCTCCCTAGGTCTCTGTGCAAGACCCGGGGACTAAAAGTCCTACTATTTCCATGAAAAGTCCTGTGGTCTCCCTAGGTCTCCGTGAAAGACCCTGGGACTCTGAAAGTCCTTTTATTTCCATGAAAAGTCATTGGGTCTTCAAAGGTCTCCCTTAAAGACCCGGGGACTAAAAGTCCTACTATTTCCATGAAAAGTCCTGTGGTCTCCCTAGGTCTCCGTGAAAAACCCTGCGACTCTGAAAGTCCTATCATTTCCATGAAAAGTCCTCGGGTCTTTTTCCCTGAAAGACCCGGGGACTAAAAGTCCTACTATTTCCATGAAAAGTCCTGTGGTCTCCCTAGGTCTCCGTAAAGACCCTGGGACTCTGAAAGTCCTATAATTTTCCTGAAAAGTTATTGGGTCTCCTAAGTCTCCCTAAAAGGAACGTAGGGCTCTGAAAACCCTCTGTGTCTCTCTGAGAGAAACTCTAGTTTTTCATAGACGTCACTGGGTAACACTGAGAAGTGCCTGTTCGTCTCAAAAATTTTCTGGTCTCAGAAAGTTCTCTGGGTCTCCGGAAATCCTATGCTTCTGTTAGAGCCCTCACGGTCTCTGTCTCTGTCTGTCTGTCTGTCTGTCTCTCCCTTCCTCTTTCTTTTTGGGTCCTCCACCCGAACAAAGCGAAGGCAAAAGCGAGGAATGAATTTAGCCCAGTACATAAATCAGCGTCCGACTTCCGGTGACCTCAGAGCCACCATGTCTCTCTCTCTCTCTCTCTCTCTCTCTCTCTCTCTCTCTCTGTCCTACTTTCCAGGTCGTGGTTTTCATCTCGGTCCCGCCTAGGCTTTGTTGTCCGAGGGAAGGAAGAGGGAAAAAGAGAGAGAGAGAGAGAGAGAGAGAGAGAAAGGGGAGGAGGAGGAGGAGGAGGAGGAGGAGGAATAAAAGGGAAGGATGGCCGATGAAAATGGGGTTGAAGAGGGTGAGAGAGGAAGTGTTCCTGTGTCCAATTGATGCTTATGGCTCACGCGGATCTCTCTCTCTCCTCCCGGGGTCCATGTCTATACATGGCCATGCTTAGACTTACACCTGGATCTGACAACTGACGCTCAGTTTATTTTTTCCCCAATCCGACATTTCCTTCTCTTAAAATGATCACTGAGGTAATCTCGTTTTATTTTTCATTTTGCAAATTCGCGCCAAAAAGATGGACGTCAGTGCCAACGTAGAAAGCGGGAAAGAAATTAGCAATAAACTTCTCTTTTGAACAATGCAAAGTCTAAATGACACTCAACCGACGAACTGTTTTCAATGCTTTTCAAACAATGTTATTTTTTAAAATTTTTCCTTGTTGATTCTAAATGCTTGGCTCAATATGATGATTAATCATGATAATCTAATAAAGTCCAAGTTCTCATTCCGAAACGTATTTTGGCACACCAAAATAGATAACGAAAAAAAACAAAAAAAAAAAAAAAAAAAAAAAGTCCGGTTCTATTCTTGACCAATTTAATGCTAAACCTAGATGGAATGTTTGTGAATGAAAACTAAAGAAAGTTAAATTCGCCTTACGTTCCTGAGAGCTGAGAAATTTTCCAATAACCGTACCTGCGCATATTGTGTAATGCAGAATAATGTCTGTTATTCACATAACACGTGTGTACGAGCACTCGCATGCATGCAATCTCTCCCTAACTCACTCTCTCTCTCTCTCTCTCTCTCTCTAGCCCCTAGACATGAGCTAATCCTATTGCAACAGACTCAACAGGTAAAAGTCACCTTTACCTCTTTACACGCGAGACCCCAAAATGACCCCAGACCCCTCCTCCTTGGGGGAGAGGGAAAAGGGGGCTTTAGGACCCAATCCTTAACCTACCCTCCTCCTCCCCCTCCCCCTCCAAATGACATCCGCTCCTACACCGCTGGCACACCTGACGGGCGGAGTGCCTCTCGCATCCTTTTTAACTTCCTCACCCCCCCCCCCTCCCCCAGAAAGCTTCCAGCTATTACACCCTCTTCCTCGCCTTACTTCCCCCCCCACCCCCCCCCCCAGTGGCTACGCCCTGGCCATTGTTTCCCGCCGGAAGCTGCACTTGCTGGCGATCCTAAAACTGCCGATGACCAGGGACATGGCGGTGCCTTTCGGGAGGTCCTCTTGACGAAATGGAGGCAGATCAGAGAGATCCGGATGCTGGTGGATCAACCTGCGCCGAAATTAGGGGTTTGGGGGTGGGGGTGGGGGGGAAGGGGAGGGGGGAGGGGGAAGGAAGGGTCGCCGAAGGGCAGGGGGCGGTTGTTGGAGGGGGGTAGGGTTTGTGAGAGAGGAAGGAAGGCCCCTTCGACGCGGGATCCAAGATTGAGATGATGATGCTTGATGATGATTAATGATGATGCTTGATAATGATAAGGCTGATGAGGATGATGATGCTTGATAGTGATGAGGATGATGATGATGATGCTTGATAATGATATGGATGATGATAATGATAATGATAAGAATGATCATGATGATGATGATGATTATGATGATGCTTGATAATGATATGGATGATGAGGATGAGGATGATGCTTGCTTGATATTGATAAAGATGATGATGATGTTGATGACGATGATCAAGATCATGATGATTATGATGATACTTGATGATGATGATGATGATGATTTATGATGACGAGGACGATGAATATGATGATGATGATGATGACGACGATAGTGATGATAATGAAGTTGATGTTGGAGGTCAATGGATGGATCGAAGGGACGAAAGAATGATGATGGTGTTATCGACTGATGATATTGATGATGATTATAAGCAACTGAGGAATCGAATGCTATGGTTTCAGCCACGGAAACAAGGCGTGATCCACCTCCAGCTTACTCTGTCAAGTAGAGCGTTGTTTCACCAACGAAAATTAAAATAAATGATGATAGTTGATGTTTATGGTCATGATACTGAGCGACGGAATTCACTGAATACTTCCGAAAAATACTAAGAATCCTGTTGCAACCCCCCCCCCCCCCCCAATATCTAATCTTATTTACACACTATGCAAAATGTATGAATACTCTATACATAAAGACATCTCTACCTCCCTCGCGCCTAAACGCCCCACCAAAGGCGGACAAGCCCGTTTGCAGGGGGTGGGTGACTGTGTAAGAATTACTGAGGAGAGAGAGAGAGAGAGAGAGAGAGAGAGAGTTAATTCTAGTTCATAAATTGCCAAGAGTTTGGGAATCGCCATGAAGTATTTTAGCAAAACGCGGAGGCAGTAATGTCTGACTGAACAGATCTGAGGGAAGTATGGCATATTGATATCACACCGACAGAAATTTCTGACGAGATTTGCCGATGAAATCAGCTGAGGGTTTCAGGTTGTTTGGTAAGTGAGGTCTCTAACGTTTGGAGGAGTTGTAGGGGAAAATAACGTGCACGTAGAAATAAATAAATGAAAGCATGCATTTCCACACACACACACACACACACACACAGACACACACATATCATGATTATGACATATGAGTACACACGCACGCACGCACACAGAGAGAGAGAGATGCCCACCATCTTCACAGACCTTCATGTGTATTCCGTCATCTATGTGTGTGTGTGTGTGTGTGTGTGTGTGTGTGTATGTGTTGTGTGTGTACCGAGCTCGAGAGCAGATGTTCAGAGCGGAAGTTCAGGAAGTTTTCGGGAGATAAGGCCACGTGCCTTGGTTCTCTCTGTCTCTTCCTCTCTCTCTCTCTCTCTCTCTCTCA
>NC_061097.1:49702164-49724664 GCF_015104395.2 Macrobrachium nipponense | reverse complement strand
CCCCCCTCCCAACCCTACCCCCACCCCCCCCCCCCCCCCCCCCCCCGGGGCACTTGATCACTAATGAATATTGTCAGGAGTGCTAAAGACTTCTCTAACAATATGATCAAATATTTCTCCAACCATAAAAACAACTTTTCCAACAATACAAAAAAATTAAGTCACTATAACTTAAATCTCATGTTGCAACAATGAGAGAAAGTTGAGGTTTAATGTAAAAAAAAAAAAAAAAAAAAAAAAAATACAATTAAGTCTGCCACATGGCCTACATCACTCCCTTTCCCGAACATCCACCTAACCCTTTTAACCATCATTCAAGTGAGTATATTTATGTGTGTGTATGTGTGTTTGTGAACGTGGCAATAACCTCAATGCTAGCGCAGCTGAAGAGTATTTGTATGTGTAGCTGATATCGTTGTTAGCGATGGTTTTTGGGCGCTTTTCTTGTATATATTTGGCTGTTTGTATGTGCCTTTCTCGCGCATATTTGTCTGTTTGTGCGTGCCTTCCTCGTGCATATTTGTCTGTTTGTGCGTGCCTTCCTCGTGCATATTTGTCTTTGTGTGCCGTGCTTCTGCGTGCATATGTTTCTGTTTGTCGGCGGGCCTTTCCTCGTGCATATTTGTCTGTTTGTGCGTGCCTTTCTCGTGCATATTTGTCTGTTTGTGCGTGCCTTTCTCGTGCATATTTGTCTGTTTGTGCGTGCCTTTCTCGTGCATATTTGTCTGTTGGCGTGCTTTCTCGTGATATTTGTCGTTTGTGCGGCCTTTCTCGTGATATTGGTCTGTTTGGGCGTGCCTTTATCGTGCGTATTTGGTCTGTTGTGCGTCCTTTCTCAGTTGCATATTTGTTGTTGTGCGTTTGCCTCTCTCGGCAATTGTCTGCGTTTGGGAGTGCCTTTCTCGTGCATATTTGTCTGTTTGTGCGTGCCTTTCTCGTGCATATTTGTCTGTTTGTGCGTGCCTTTCTCGTGCATATTTGGCTGTTTGTACGTGCCTTTTCGCGGCATATGTCTGTTTGTGCGTGCCTTTCTCGTGCATATTTGGCTGTTTGTACGTGCCTTTCTCGTGCATATTTGTCTGTTTGTGCGTGCCTTTCTCGTGCATATTTGTCTGTTTGTGCGTGCCTTGTTGAAGAATTATTTTATATTCTAATTCTGTAGAAAATTTATAAAATTGTGTGTATATATATATCTAGGTTCATATTTGTTTTATCCTTGAAACCCCCCTTTTGCCATACAAATCAAATCAAAAAACCAAAAAAGAAATACTGGGAGTTTCAAGGATAATATGTTCAGTCCATAGATGGCTCTGCTGGCTGTATTTTAATATTTGCAGTTCCTGATTCCATCATCCTTGGGAAAATATTTTCACCTACTGGTAATGAGAGAAGAGTGAGGAGGCAGATCAGCCATATTGGATAATGTTTTCTTCTAGTGAAGAAGTGCTATGAAGATGGAGTAGCACTTTAATTTAAGGCCACCTCTCCTGCAATTGCCAACCACGAGTGCTACCATGAAGAGTGCAATATCAAGATTTCAGAATACATACTTCTCAACAATGGGATATTCTGCTGCTCTTCGATTTGCTTTGGGATTTTAAGGATATGGCCTACCAACCCAGTAAGTTTCCTATGATTTTGTGGCATATGGTTCAACTTTGGTTAGGGGGTTATAATATTTGAAATGAATATTAATTATCCAAGTCTTCAGCCCTAATTATAAATTTTCTATGGATTGTATGCTAATTATAAAATTACTAGGGCTATTTCTAGCTTAATTCCAAATCTTTGTTTTGTGCATAGGATAGCCTAGTGGGTGTTAAGATTTGCTTAAATCGATATATCGTATAAGATTTTATTTTCCTGAGTGTTTTTTCATATTTAATTTAACATTGCATAACTTAGAATATTAGTGAGCCTAATTTTTTTAATTTGTTACTAGGCTAGGTTACTTGTGCTTGCTGGAAGGTAGCCTAGTATCATCGGCTTCAGTCATCTTCCTGGTCTTGGCAAATTTATTTAGGTACCTAATTCAGTTATATGTAATGTGATATTGGCATATTTGCATTTGATATTGATATATTGTATACCATTCATTATTGCTTATTAAGGGACTTTAGATAAATGTTAAGTTAGGTTTTTATTTTTAATGGAAATTTTTTCGTGGTTTGCAGAATCCATAGTTTTCAAAAACAGGCAAGAGTTGAGTGGGTTCTACCACAGGCAGTCACTAGTGATTGAGGATTCCACTTCAGCCATCAGAGTTCCATTGCTTTGCCATATTTAATATTTATTCAATATAAATAAAGAATCTAATATTTTTTAATTTTAAAGTTTCTTTATCCAATATTGACATTAAAGTTATTGTTACTCTGCTCTCGCTGCTCTTGTTATATTGGAACATTTTTTTTTTTGTTTTTGAAATGGCGCCCAACGTGGGGCTCTGAAGGCTGTCTCAAATACTGGTGGCACTTGGGTAGCATTGTAGGAGTGGTGGTTTTATTTGGACTATTGTTATTATTGATCAGTGTACTGACTACTATAATTATTTCAAAATTTTCTTTGATTTTTTAGGCTGCATTGACATTTAGAATTAACTTCGATTTTCTATAATCATGACAGACCTTAAGCTTCTTGTTATGAGTCGGAAGTACATCCGCTCTCAAGTCACTAGACAATTTAATGAAAGGCACAAATTTTCTCAGTATACTAGCTCACAGAAGTTTAATCTTGTTGAGAAACTTAAGAATTTTAAGGAAGAACTTAAAGGGCTTGATAGTAAGGTCATATCTTTGAAGTGGTCAGAGAGCGAAGATGAAGATGAAATGGAAATTGAATTTAGCTCTTGTCAGGAATATAAAGATAAAATTTCTGAAATGTTGCTGCTCTTAGAGGTTAATGTTAATAGAAGCACAAGCGAAAATCGGAATGAAACTCCTCTTAGTCTTCTTAAAAGTCCAGTAGCACCTTTGCCTAAATTTAAAAGTTCTGATGATGAAAGTTTGGAATTATTCTTACAGCAGTTTGAGGAAACTACTGGAAAATTTTCTTACACAGATTATGATATGTTGTTGTTACTTAAACAGCAGGTTTCTGGCAAGGCTTTACTTTTGATAGACTCTTTAGAAGCAGACAAACAAGGTTATTCCCATGCAAAGGAACTCTTAAAAACAGCGTTTGCCTCAGTTCCAACTCAAAAGTTTAATGTGATGAAACAACTTCAAGAGCTTAAGTTAGGATATGATTCAGAACCCTTTCAGTATATTAGTAATATTAGAAAATTACAAGAAGCTGTTAAGACTTTGAAAATGGATATTGATGATGTTTTGCAGTACTTTTTCCTAAGAGGAATGAATGAAACTTTCAGAAATCAACTGATACAAATTACTAACAATTCAAAGCCCACTACAAATGAAATTGTTGATAACTTTTTTGAAGCTAATGAACGGTATCAGAATGCAAATAAACTTGGTAAATTAAGTAAAAGTAAACAGCCTTCTGCTGAAAGGCATCAAGATAAACAAGTAATGAGTAAAAGTTCAAACTTAGCAGCAGAGGTTAATGTTAAAAGCTCCAATCCTTTTACTTCTTGCACACTTTGTAGTGATAAGGTTAATGGTGATCATCCAATCCATAATTGCCCTAATTTTACAACTGCTAAGGAAAAGATTGCTAGGTTAAGTATATTGAATGGTTGCACTAAATGTGCAAGAATCGAGCATTTGGATAGCTCATGCCATTTTAGATTTGCCAGAAAGTGTAAACATTGTCAAGGATGGCATTTCTCCTTTCTTTGCTTGTCAGATAATCATAAAAGTTCTGAGGTCAGGGATTCGGTACGTAATACTAAAAAAGCAGTTCCTAACCCTAAGCAAAACGAGAAAGGTAAATCAAAAGATGCGCAAAATAGTACACAGAATGGGGTAGGGTAGTTTGTCCAGGTAGTTCCTTTCAGAGTAATGGGGGCATAGATTCAATTTTACCCACATTTTCTTGTACTTTGGGCCCTAGTAAAATAAGAGGATTAAAGGATTCAGGTAGCCAAGCTAATTTCATTTCTGAGTGCGCTTTAGAAGGTCAGTGTTTCAAAGTTGTTAAAGATAATTTTGACCTAGTTGTCAATGGGTTTAATGGAGCAAAATGCTATCGTACAAAGATAGTTCTAATTTCTGTTAAGATTGGGGAGACAGTGCATAATCTAGAAGCTATTTGTGTCCCAGGTATTGATATAAATTTGAATTTACCCAGCCTTGGTAAAGTTGTTAAAAGTTTTAGAAATTATGGTTATAAGCTTTTAGATGAGTTTCTTGATGAATCCAGAGAAGACATATCAAACATTCAGTTTGTCCTGGGTGCAAATTCAGCTCATTGTCTCATGGAAAAGATGGTTAGTTTTGGTCATAGTGGTCAGTCTGTGTACTATGAAACAAAATTTGGCATTATGTTAATAGGAAACATTGAGAAATTAATTGTAGATTTGAAATTTCTCCCTAGCCTGCATAATGATACTCATTTACTTTTTGGCTTGGAAGAGAATTTAGATGAGCAGGGTAAATCACTTGATAATATTAAATTTCCTATGACTTCATGTTTCAAGTCTAGTGTTAGATGTATTGGAAGTGCAGAGGATCCTACAATCTGTATTTTAGATCAGGATGGCAGGATCAGTGAGCCTAAATTGCAAAAAGCTACTGATCATATTTTAGAGCGAGAATGCTCATATTATTTGCACAAAGACTGCACTGACTTAGACGGGGAGAGCACTGAACATAATAAGAAATTAGTTAGGTATTTACTTAATAACACACACAGAGATGAAGAAGGTAGGTTAGTAATGCCACTTTTATGGAATGGTCGTGTTTCTCATTTGCTAGGAAAGAACACAAATTTAGCAAAGCAAATTTTGAAATCTAACCTAAAGAAATTATCAAAGAATGATGAACTTTTGATATTAATGGATGAAAACATAAAGACTCAGGCAGCTCAAAACTTAATTGAAAGAATTGATAATTTGGATAAGTTTTGTGAAGAACACCCAGAGTACAGTTTTTTGCCGCACATGGGAATATTCAAGTTAGACCGCAGTACTACCAAATGCCGAATAGTTTTTCTCTCTAATTTGTGTGAAAAACAAAGTAATGGCTCCCCCTCTATTAGCCACAATCAGGCAATGTGGGCTGGTCCTTGTATTAATCAGAAATTGTCCACTGCTTTGCTACTTTCAAGGTTTGATTCTCATTTATTGTGCTTTGATTTAAAGAAAGCTTTCCAGCAGATAGCATTAAATGAAACTGATCAAAGTAAATTATTATTCTTTTGGTTTAAAAATGTAAGTAAAGGAGATTTTACCATTATAGCATACAAGAATCTTCGTCTAAGTTTTGGACTAAGGTGTAGCCCAACAGTATTGATGATTGGTTTGTACAAAATATTGATGCTAGACACAGAAGGTGATTTGGACAACTTAAAGGAATTGAAGAAACTTATTTACTCTTTGATTTACATGGATAATGGTGCGTTCACTGCAAATGATTCTGAAGCTTACACTGGGGTTTTGATAACTTTAATAACATTTTTAATCCATATAAATTTGAATTACAAACAATTCGTTACCAATGATGTTATGCTCCAAGAAAAATTAGATAAGAATTTGGATGAAGTCACTCCTGATGTAGTAAAATTATTTGGTTTGAGGTGGAACAGAATAACAGATTGTATTTCTTCTCCTAAACTTGAGCTAGACTCTAAAGCAAACACTAAGAGACTGATATTGAAAAGCATTGCTTCAAATTCGATCCATATAATTTCAATGGACCTATGTTAAACAGAGCTCGTTTATTTATGCATGAACTGCAATTAAACACTTCTCTAGGATGGGATACAGAATTGTCCATGAGCAACAACGAGAATGGCGTAACATAGCCAAACAAGTTAACATGACTCCTCCAATTGAGGTACCTAGATTTGTCGGGAGAGAATGGGTCATATCGTTTAATTGCATTTACTGACAGCAGTAAAATAATCTATGGGACAACAATTTTTATTCAGTGCATAGAAACTAAGCAAGTCAGTTTTGTTCTAGCAAAGAATCGCTTGGTTAACAAGCAGTTAGAAAGCAAAAGTATTCCATCTCTAGAATTCCAAGGGATAGTTTTGGGAACAGAAACTTTAGTGGATTTGAGTAAGGATTTGGCAGGTCCTCAGTGCCCTAAACCTATTAGAATTGTAGAATCAGTACTGTATACAGATAGCATTGTTTCACTGAGCTGGATTAATTCTTATGTGAACAAATTAGATAAAATGAATAAAAGGAGTGTCTTTATCATGAATCGTTTGGATCACATTCAAAGGACTTGTGAAAATAACCCAGTTAGATTTTGTTTTGTCAGTGGTATCTTGAACCCTGCAGATTGCATAACTAGGCCTATGTCGTACAAACAGCTTTTAAAAACTAATTATTTCACTGGCCCAGAATTTTTAAGATCTGATAGGGATGAACTGAGCAGTAAAGCTGACACATTTGATATAGTTGTACCTAATCCAAAATTTAATCCATTGAATGGAAATTCCTTCTCAATTTCTGCATCTAAATTAAGTGAATCACAAGTCTTAGCAGAATCAAACCCTGAACATTTAGTCCTCCTGGACAAGTGTTCCAGTTTCTCTAAGCTTATTAGAATTCACAAGTATGTTCTTAAATTCATTGCTTTGCTCAAAAGAAGAGCAAACTCAGTTTCTTTTAACTTTGGTGATGCATCCTCCTTTCATTTGGAAGCTACTAGGCATATCATAAGGAATGATCAGAGAATCTGGTATGGTGAAGTTTTCCAGTATTTAGAAAGCAGAAATAAGAGAGTAAAGGATATTCCTAATATTATTGCTCAACTTAACGTATACATGGATGGACCATGGAATCCTGAGAATTAGAAGTAAAATGCCTAAATGGAGAAAAGATACTTTTGTCAACTTTCCTATTTTACTTCACAAACACAGTAAGTTAACTCGGTTAGTAATAAAAGATTTTCATGAGAATTTCTCACATGCTGGTGTTTATTCTCTTTTGTCAGAGATGAGAAAAAAGTTTTGGATTCCACATTACTTTTCAGTAGTAAAAAAGGTCCTTAAAGAATGTGTCATTTGTAAGAGATTCAAAGAGAGAACGGTTAAGGTCAATCAAAGTGCCTATCGCGATTTTAGGATTGACCCTCCCTCTATACCATTCAGGTATATTTTTATTGATCATTTTGGACCGTATAACGTTAAGCTTAATGGTAAAAAGAGCAAAGTTTGGATTCTATGTTTGACTTGTCTCTGGT
Source organism: Macrobrachium nipponense (assembly GCF_015104395.2). Taxonomy (NCBI): domain Eukaryota; kingdom Metazoa; phylum Arthropoda; class Malacostraca; order Decapoda; family Palaemonidae; genus Macrobrachium; species Macrobrachium nipponense. The sequence continues at coordinate 49,717,348 of NC_061097.1, read as the reverse complement.
CTAGGGCAATTAATTTAAAAATTTGTTTAGATCTCACTACAAAAGAATTTTTAAGAGCTTTTCAACTGCATTCATATCAGTATGGAATCCCTCAACTAGTATTGTCAGATCTTGGATCTCAGTTGATAGCTGGAGCTAATGTGGTCACTAATTTCCTGGGTGATCCTGAGAGTCAGGCATATTTTGAAGAGAATGGTGTAAAGTCAATTAAGTTTCAGCAGTATCCAAAGGGATGTAATAAATTAGGAGGACTTGTTGAGACTTGTGTTAAAATGAGTAAGCGTTTAATCCATGGAGCATTAAGAAATAATGTGTTAGACTTCCGTGATTTTGAGTTTTTTTGTAGAGCAAACCGTACCATTGGTTAACAGGCGCCCTATTGCCTTCAAAGAAGGGTTGAGAGACAGTATCACAGAGGAAGTGCCTGATGCAATTACACCAGAAATATTAATTCATGGACATGAATTGCTGTCTATTAACATTATTCCTGACTTGCAGGGCAATCCAGATGAAGATCTGAACTGGACAGCAGATGATCATGTTAGCAAAGTTTTAGACAAGTATCAAAAACTTAGAAATGTGAGGTCTCGACTTATTAACATTTATAATTCAGAATTTATAGCACACTTAGTGTCACAAGCTACAGACGAAAGGAGTAGATATAAACCAGTGACACATAAAAGAATTCAAGTAGGTGATATTGTTCTGTTAAAAGAAACGCACATGAAACCTTCAAATTACCCAATGGGTATTGTTAAAAAAGTAAAATTAAATGACTTGGATGAAGTAACTGACATAGCTGTGTTTAAGGGAGCTTCTCGTGAAACTGTAAGACGGCATGTTACTTCAGTAATACCTCTCTTAAGCCCTGTGACTAATGACACTGATGAAAAGGCAGATATTAAAGAGGACAGTAGTACACATCAAAGAAAAAGGAGAAAGGCTGCTGTCATTAGTGAGGCACGAACTAGAGATATGTTGAGAAATTAGTATGCAGTATATGTTTAGGTGTTGGTAATTTTGATTTTTTTCCGTTAGAATGTTACTCAATTTTGTAACATTAGCTTTACCATTCGAATTTGACTAAATTCGAATCCCCCTTTGGAGTGTTGAAGAATTATTTTATATTCTAATTCTGTAGAAAATTTATAAAATTGTGTGTATATATATATCTAGGTTCATATTTGTTTTATCCTTGAAACCCCCCTTTTGCCATACAAAGCAAAATCAAAAAGAAATACTGGGAGTTTCAAGGATAATATGTTCAGTCCATAGATGGCTCTGCTGGCTGTATTTTAATATTTGCAGTTCCTGATTCCATCATCCTTGGGAAAATATTTTCACCTACTGGTAATGAGAGAAGAGTGAGGAGGCAGATCAGCCATATTGGATAATGTTTTCTTCTAGTGAAGAAGTGCTATGAAGATGGAGTAGCACTTTAATTTAAGGCCACCTCTCCTGCAATTGCCAACCACGAGTGCTACCATGAAGAGTGCAATATCAAGATTTCAGAATACATACTTCTCAACAATGGGATATTCTGCTGCTCTTCGATTTGCTTTGGGATTTTAAGGATATGGCCTACCAACCCAGTAAGTTTCCTATGATTTTGTGGCATATGGTTCAACTTTGGTTAGGGGGTTATAATATTTGAAATGAATATTAATTATCCAAGTCTTCAGCCCTAATTATAAATTTTCTATGGATTGTATGCTAATTATAAAATTACTAGGGCTATTTCTAGCTTAATTCCAAATCTTTGTTTTGTGCATAGGATAGCCTAGTGGGTGTTAAGATTTGCTTAAATCGATATATCGTATAAGATTTTATTTTCCTGAGTGTTTTTTCATATTTAATTTAACATTGCATAACTTAGAATATTAGTGAGCCTAATTTTTTTAATTTGTTACTAGGCTAGGTTACTTGTGCTTGCTGGAAGGTAGCCTAGTATCATCGGCTTCAGTCATCTTCCTGGTCTTGGCAAATTTATTTAGGTACCTAATTCAGTTATATGTAATGTGATATTGGCATATTTGCATTTGATATTGATATATTGTATACCATTCATTATTGCTTATTAAGGGACTTTAGATAAATGTTAAGTTAGGTTTTTAATGGAAATTTTTTCGTGGTTTGCAGAATCCATAGTTTTCAAAAACAGGCAAGAGTTGAGTGGGTTCTACCACAGGCAGTCACTAGTGATTGAGGATTCCACTTCAGCCATCAGAGTTCCATTGCTTTGCCATATTTAATATTTATTCAATATAAATAAAGAATCTAATATTTTTTAATTTTAAAGTTTCTTTATCCAATATTGACATTAAAGTTATTGTTACTCTGCTCTCGCTGCTCTTGTTATATTGGAACATTTTGTTTTTTTGTTTTTGAAATGCCTTTCTCGTGCATATTTGGCTGTTTGTGCGTGCCTTTCTCGTGCATGTTTGTCTGTTTGTGCGTGCCCTTCTCGTGCATATTTGTCTGTTTGTGCGTGCCTTTCTCGTTCATATTTGTCTGTTTGTGCGTGCCTTTCTCGTTCATATTTGTCTGTTTGTGCGTGCCCTTCTCGTGCATATTTGTCTGTTTGTGCGTGCCTTTCTCATCCATATTTGGCTGTTTGTGCGTGCCTTTCTCGTCCATATTTGGCTGTTTGTGCGTGCATTTCTCGTTCATATTTGGATGTTTGTGCGTGCCTTTCTCGTGCATATTTGGCTGTTTGTGCGTGCCTTTCTCGTGCATATTTGGCTGTTTGTGCGTGCCTTTCTCGTTCATATTTGTCTGTTTGTGCGTGCCTTTCTCCGTTCATATTTGTCTTTGTGTTACGTGCCTTTCTCGTTCATATTTAGTCTGTTGTGTCGTTTTCGTGCCTTTCTCGTTCATATTTGTCTGTTTTGTGCGTGCCTTTCTCGTGCATATTTGGCTGTTTGTGCGTGCCTTTCTCGTTCATATTTGTCTGTTTGTGCGTGCCTTTCTCGTGCATATTTGGCTGTTTGTGCGTGCCTTTCTCGTTCATATTTGTCTGTTTGTGCGTGCCTTTCTCGTGCATATTTGGCTGTTTGTGCGTGCCTTTCTCGTGCACATTTGTCTGTTTGTGCATGCCTTTCTCGTGCATATTTGGCTGTTTGTGCGTGCCTTTCTCGTGCATATTTGGCTGTTTGTGCGTGCCTTTCTCGTTCATATTTGTCTGTTTGTGCGTGCCTTTCTTGTGCATATTTGGCTGTTTGTGCGTGCCTTTCTTGTGCATATTTGGCTGTTTGTGCGTGCCTTTCTCGTGGCATAATTTGTCTGTGTGTTTTGCGTGCCGGTTTCTCGTGCATATTTTTGGCTGTTTGTGCGTGTCCTTTCTCGGTGCATAATTGGTCTGTTTGTGCGTGCCTTCCTCGTGCATATTTGGTGGCTGTTTTTGCGTGCCCTTTCCTCGTGCACATTTGGTCTGTTTTGTGTGTGCTTTGTGCTAATTTGCTGTTTTTTGTGCGTGGCCTTTATCGTCATATTTGGGCTGTTTGTGCGGTGCCTTTATCGTGCATATTTGGCTGTTTTGTGGCGTGCCTTTTACTCGTGCAATTTTGGCTGTTTGTGCGTGCCTTTTCTTCGTTCATATTTGTCTTGTTTGTTACGTGCCTTTCTTCGTGCATATTTGTCTGTTTGTGGCGTGCCTTTTCTCCGTTTCATATTTTGTTCTTTGTTTGTTTGCGTGCCTTTCCTCGTGCCTATTTGGGCTTTGTTTGTGGCGGCATTCCTCGTGCCCATTTGTCTGTTTGTGGCATGCCTTTCCTTTTCGTGCCTTATTTTGGCTGTTTGTGCGTGCCCTTTTTCTCGTGCATATTTGGCTGTTTTTGTGCGTGCCTTTCCTCGTTTTCATATTTGGTCTTGTTTGTGCGTGCCTTTTTCTGTGCATATTTGGCTTTGTTTTTTGGTGCCTTTTCTTGTGCATATTTGGGCTTTGTTTGGCGTGCCTTTTCTCGTGCATTAATTTTGTTCTGTTTGTGCGTGCCTTTCTCGTGCATATTTGGCTGTTTGTGCGTGTCTTTCTCGTGCATATTTGTCTGTTTGTGCGTGCCTTCCTCGTGCATATTTGGCTGTTTGTGCGTGCCTTTCTCGTGCACATTTGTCTGTTTGTGCGTGCCTTTTTTTTTTTTTTTTTCTTGTGGGGGGGGGGGGGCCCCATTTTTGGCTGTTTTGTTGCGTGGCCTTTCTCGTGCTATTTGGCTGGTTTTGGTGCATGCCTTTTATCGTGCATATTTGGCTGTTTGTACGTGCCTTTATCGTGCATATTTGGCTGTTTGTGCCTGCCTTTCTCGTGCATATTTGGCTGTTTGTGCGTGCCTTTCTTGTGCATATTTGGCTGTTTGTGCGTGCCTTTCTTGTGCATATTTGGCTGTTTGTGCGTGCCTTTCTCGTGCATAATTGTCTGTTTGTGCGTGCCTTTCTCGTCCATATTTGGCTGTTTGTGCGTGTCTTTCTCGTGCATATTTGGCTGTTTGTGCGTGTCTTTCTCGTGCATATTTGGCTGTTTGTGCGTGCCTTTCTCGTGAATATTTGGCTGTTTGTGCGTGTCTTTCTCGTGCATATTTGGCTGTTTGTGCGTGCCTTTCTTGCGTATGTGTGATTGTTTAAGTTTGTGGATTTTAGAAAAGGTATGACCTTAATCGCGGATGTGTTTGTGCAGGCATTTTGTGCTTCAATGATCTTAGTACGAGTGGTGTTTGTGTAGACATTTCTTGTTTATGTGTACATGTGTTTGTGGGCATCGAGACATACCGATGACCTCAGTGCTAGCGATGTATGTGCGTTTGTTGACATTAATGCCAACGGTCATCTGAGGATTCATGTATGTGCATGTATATGTGAGTTTGTGTATGTGTATGTATGTGTGTGTTTGTGTGTTTCATGTATGTATATGTGTTTGTGTATAAATGTATAAAAACGCCGTGGCGTTATCCCACTTGATTTTGGGTTTGTGTATATGTATATGTTTGTGTATATGTATGTGTGTGTGTTTGTGTATATGTGTATGTGGGTTTATGCATATGTATGTACATGTGTAAAATGTGGGTTTGTGTATATGTATGTATATGTGTAAGTGTGTTTTATGTATGTGTACATGAGTTTGTGTGTTTTATGTATATGTGTATATGTATTTACATGCGTACTATGTGGGTTTGTGTATATGCATATGTGTGTGTTTGTATATATATGTATGTGTATGTGTGTTTGTGTATATGTATGTGTATGTGTGTTTGTGTATATGTATGTGCATGTGTAAGCGAGTTTACTGACACCGCGACGGCGATGACCTCAATTAATGAACCGAGGTGTCTGTCTGTCTGTCTGTCCGTCGCGTTACGGAGTGCCACGTCGCGCCTTTCCATGCCGGTGCAAAAAAAAAAAAAAGAAAAAAAAAAAAATGAGGTTCCTTTATTCCTACTCCCACTCTTTCGTAAACAACTCTCCTCCCGGAGGAAGTGGCCGTTCTCTTCCGCGCAGGGTCACGCCCTCAGAGAGACACTGATGGTGTTGGTTGTCGACGCGGCGTCCATTGTCATAATCTTCGTGTTATTATTGTTCGCTCCGTCCCGGAAGGATTTCCTTTGCGTATCCTGCACAGATGGAGACATCATACACTCTCTCTCTCTCTCTCTCCTTCTGTCTTGACGACTTACAGCCTCCGTAGGCCTATACATTCGCACCCCTGTCCGGGTCTCCAGACAACCATACTTTTTTCTCCCTTCTCATTCTTCCGTAATTTCTCTAAATGAACAGAATAAACAAAAACAACAACAACAACAACAACGACGACAAAGATGGACTGCAAGGAAAAACAGGAAAGGACCCTTTAAGGGAGGATGCGACACTCGAATTACATGCCATTGTCTATTTTTTATTTGTGTGGCAATAATGACACTACGTCTGACGTCACAATGCATCCAAGAGATGGCGTTGGCGTCAGGACAAACACTGAGACCTTGCCTAGACGTCATCGTTCATGTGTTATTCATTACGGCAGGACTGCATTTCCATTCTGCATTGGTCGTACTTACATTAGTTGTTTTTTCAGGGGTGAGGGAATATAAATTTCGTCACATAAAGTGTAAATTTGATGATTTCTTATATATTTTTAACGCAGCATACGACACCATTTAAACACTATTCCTTTTTATTATGGCCAAAATGTTTTTTGTTTTTAACATTTTTTCGTCCATATTTTTTGTTTTTCGTTACAAATGGTATTTTGAATGTCCGAGTTTGCTTTATTTACCTATAATGAAAAACGAAATTACAGTTAATTAGTTATAATTGTACATAATTCTCGCGATTTCTACATCGTGATCAGAAATCACCTAAAACATAATTTTATTAAATTTGTTACGTACTATGTTATATTGTCCATATTTTTTGTATTGTCTTTGTAAGGAAAAACACATGATGTCAAGAAAGGCCATTGAAAGTTATTAAAATGAAATTTAAGTGTTTTTTTAACGACAGCTAGTAAAATATACACCAAATTATCTATATTTTAAGTGACAACTCGTGAAATATACACCAAATTATCTATATTTTAAGTGACAACTCGTGAAATATACACCAAATTATCTATATTTTAAGTGACAACCCGTGAAATATACACCAAATTATGTATTTTCTCAATGACAACCCGTGAAATATACACCAAATTGTTTTTTACCGACAAATCGTGAAATATACACCAAAATATAAATTTATTTTTTTACCAAAAACTAGTGAAATATACCCCAAATTATTTATTTTTTAACGGCAACTCGTTAATTATAAGCCAAATTTTGTAATTTTTATAATGACAACTTGTGAAATATGCACCAAATTGTATTTTACTTACTGACAACTCGTGAAATATACATCAAATTTTGTATTTATTTTACCGAAAACTCGTGAAATTTTGCACTAAATTGTATTTTCTTAACAAAAACTCGTGAAATATACACTCATTTATGTATTTTATTTTACCGACCACTCGTGAAATATACATAATTTTTTTTTTTACCGACAACTTGTGTAATATACATCAAACTATGTATCCTATTTTTACCAACAAACTCGGGAAAAGGAAATATAAAATTATTTAAAAGTATTCTATTTTTACCAAACAACTCCTGAAAAATGAAATAATATGGAAAAATTGTGTATTTTTTTACCGACAACTCGTGAAATATACATAATTTTTTTTTTTACCGACAACTTGTGTAATATACATCAAACTATGTATCCTATTTTTACCAACAACTCGGGAAATATATATTAAATTATGTATTCTATTTTTACCAACAACTCGTGAAATATATATGAAATTGTGTATTTTTTTACCGACAACTCGTGAAATATTTTTTTCATTCAATTTATTGGATTTTATTTTTACCGAACAATTCGTGAACATCACATCAAATTTAGTATTTTATTTTTACCGACAACTGTAAATATACAAATTATGTATTTAATTTTTACGACCAAACTCGTTGAAATATACATCAAATTATGTATTTAATTTTTACCGACAACTTGTGAAATATACATCAAATTATGTATTTTATTTTTACCGACAACCTGTTGAAATATACATCAAATTATGTATTTCATTTACCGACAACTCGAAATATACATCAAATAATGTACCTTATTTTTACCGACAACTCGTGAAATATACATGAAATAATGTACCTTATTTTTACCAAATAATGTACTTTATTTTTACCGACAACTCGTGAAATATACACGATGTGAAAGCTATGTCGTGGCAAAAGGCCCACTAATCTACACCAACAAAACACTTCATTTTATTCATCGGGAATCATTTTTCACCTTCATTTTTTTTTTTAGTAAACCAGAGAGAAAACGGAGGCAATCCAACGCTGTTATTAACATCAATACGATTTACATGGGGAGGGGAGCGGGGGAGGCAGGGGATTGATCCCCAAAATTAAATTCCATATTGCTACATCCTTCACCGGGAATGAGACAGTGCAGAACTGTTCTACAGCGAATTACGCAGTCGCGAAACGCGTAATAATATACGCATACAGCTAAGCATTGAAACGAGTCAATGCTATGCTATGACTTGTTACAATATATATATATATATATATATATATATATATATATATATATATATATATAAATAAAGGGAGAGAGAAAAAAATATAGATCTAATTCGAAAAGCTTTATAGTTTTATGCCATCATAGTTCAGTCAAACGAATTCGGAAAAAAAAAAAAAATTTCAAAATAGTAAAATAGTAACATAAAGAGAAGTTTCGAAAATATATCACTGTTTTCTATCTGGTCCCGTCCATAGAAAACCCTTTTTAGAACAGTTTTCCGATTAGTGGAACCATAAAAGTGAAATGACCAGTCTTTGAATCGACCAGACTTTGTAATGACCAGTCTTTGACTCCATGCTGGATAATGGCGCCGTTCGCTTCAATTTTTGGGCCAGTTTTTTTTCTTTCTCTCTCTCTCTCGTCTCTCTTCTGACATGCAACAATCCCATTCAAAAAATCCTCCCCAATAGAATAAATGTATTGAAAAATATGATGGTGGATTAGGCAGTGGGTGAAAAGTTAATATATATGCGTATATATATCTCCATCTCTATGTATATATATATATATATATATATAGATATATATATATATATATATATATATATATATATTTATTTAACTTTTTCTCTTGTCAAACTCTGACTCTACAGTGTAAGGTTATTTCATTTTAAAATGATGAAATTGATTGATTGATTTATTTCTCAAAATGGCTTCACAACATCGAAAATCAGATACCCAAAATAAACAGTTTTTAATAGGTATGTAATAGTGATAATATATGTATTTTATACACTTAATATACATTAAAGTTCTTTGGTTCAAATCAGTTAATTTTTTTTTTACCGACAATTCGTGATATACAACAAATTATTCTTTTTTATTTTTACCAACAGTTCCCCGTGAAAATATCACAAACTTTTTTGGGAATTATTGTGGTTTTTATAGTGTAGGTATTGAATATATATGTATATTTATACACTTAAATATACATTAAAAGTTCTTTAGTTCAAATCAAGTAATTTTTTTACCGACAATTCGTGAAATATACAACAAATTATGTATTTTATTTTTACCAACAATTCGTGAAATATACACAAACTGATGTATTGTTTTTTTAATAGGTAGGTATATGATATATATGTATATTTATACACTTACATATACATTAAAAGTTCTTACGTTCAAGTCAAGTAATTTTTTTACCGACAATTCGTGAAATATACAATAAATTATGTATTTTATTTTGACCAACAATTCGTGAAATATACAACAAAATATGTATTTTATTTTTACCGAAAACTCTTTAAATATACAACAAATTATGTATTTTATTTTTACCGACAACTCATGAAATATACATCAAATTTTTACCGACAACTCAAGAAATATATAACAAATTATATATTTCATTTTTTACTGACAATTCGTGAAATATACACAAAATGATGCATTTCATTTTTACCGACAACTCGTGGAATATACAACAAATGATGCATTTAATTTTTACTGACAACTCGTGAAATTACAAATATGAAATGTTTTTATTTTTACCGACAACTCGTGAAATATACAACAAATGATGCATTTTATTTTTACTGACAACTCGTGAAATATACAACATATGATGTATTTTATTTTTTACCGACAACTCGTGAAATATACAACAAATGATGTATTTTATTTTTTTACTGACAACTCGTGAAATATACAACAAATGAGGTATTTTAAATTTTTTACCTGACAACTTCGTGAAATATCAACAAATGTTTTTTATGTAAATTTTATACTGACAATATTTTTTTACGGAACTCGTGAAATATACAACAAATGATGTATTTTATTTTTTACTGACAACTTGTGAAATATACACCAAATTATGTATTTTATTTTCACCAACAACTCGTGAAATATACACAAAATGAAGCATTTTATTTTTACCGACAACTCGTGAAATATACAACAAATTATATATTAAATTTTTTACCAACAATTCGTAAAAAATATACACAAAATGCATTTTATTTTTACCGACAACTCATGAAATATACAACAAATGATTTATTTTTTTTTACCGACAACTCGTGAAATATACAACAAATTATGTATTTTATTTTTACTGACAACTCGTAAAATATACATCAAATTATGTATTTTATTTTTGCCGACAATCCGTGAAATATACAAATTATGCATTTTATTTTTACCAACAACTCGTAAAATATACATCAAATTATGTATTTTATTTTTGCCGACAACTCGTGAAATATACAACAAATTATGTATTTAATTTTTTACCGACAATTCGTGAAATATACACAAAGTGATGTATTCTATTTGTATCGACAACTCGTGAAATATACAACAAATGATGTGTTCTATTTTTACTGACACCTCGTGAAATATACACGATGTGGAAGATATGTCGTGACAAAAGGCTCACTAATCTAGACCAGCAAACCACTTCATTTTATTCACTGCAAACGCAAATAATTTATATATATATATATATATATATATATATATATATATATATATATAATATATATTATTACCAAAACCCACTAATGCTAATTCTTAGTCCAAAATTCTAAGTCGCCTAACAATAATACATTTAGTAACGTGACTGCAAAATTTATACTGTGGATGAGAGAGAGGCCATACATCTATCGAACTCAAAATGAAGGCTAATACTACACGCCTGGTTAATAAACTAGTATCTGTTAAGAAACTGACGCCAATGCTTCAAGATGTGTTGAAATGCATTACCTATCGATCGACTGAAGTCAGTAATGTCTATAGACGCGAAGCAAGCATATAAATATACAATCAATATCAGAGCGCTTGAAACTAAGATCTTTAGGAAGAAATTCATTCAAATTAACATACACCAATACACTCACTCACACAAAGAAGTAAACATACAAACACACAAACACAAAGCAAGTATATAAACATGCAATCAAATAACAGATCGCTTTAAGCTAAGATCTTTAGGAAGAAATTCATTCAAATTGACATACACCAATACACTCACACACACACACACACACACACAAAGACGTATACATACAAACACACCAAGTATATAAATATACAACCAAAAATCAGAACTCTTGAAACAAAGATCTTTAGGAAGAAATTAATTCAAATTCACATCCACCGATACACTCACTCACACACAAAGACGTATACGCAGACAAACACACACACAAACACAAACTTAAATACCACACTACACTAACTGCTACAGAGATCAAACTTGGGAAACGAATCAAAAATGTTAACATTAAAAATCAATCAGAGACTGATATAGCCACAACGACGACCAAATGGGCTTCGGACATAAAAGCAATCATTATATCCAATTCTTCCGGTAATAAGTCTGTCAGTGTGTTACAGCGTTCCGAACACACCACTTCTTATCTGTAATGTTCTACCGATAAAAATTTAATGATTTGGGATTGCGCAGTCGGACATCATTTTTTCTCTTCCTAGTGAAACATACTTTTCCGGGAGGGGAGAAATGAAAAATGATAATAGTAACAATAATGTGGGTCATAAAAATCCACAATTATATATAAGAGTATATTTCTATGTAAAAAAATATATATATATACTTTCGAACACATCTGTGTTGACGTTAAAATGTAAATGTCAACAGTAATGAGGCGAAAGTCTATGTTTTTTTTTTTTTTTTTTTTTACATATACTCTAATGTATAACTTTGGATTTCTATGACACAGAGTGTTCTTCGCGAGATCGTGAATTTCTTAGTAATAATAATAATAATAATCAATAATAAATAATAATAATAATATAATAATAATAATAATAATAATAATAATAATAATAATAATAATTTTCTAAAGGGTCCACAATAATACAAAGTGGAAAAAGTCCGTGTATAATTTTGAAGACTTTACAGAAAGCTTTCGAACCCTTCCCTGGGTTCATCTTCAGGGAAGGGTTCGAAAGCTTTCTGTAAAGTCTTCAAAATTATACACGGACTTTTTACACTTTGTATTATTGTGGACCCTTTAGAACATTATATATACTCTCGTGATAAGAGAGTTTTTCCCTAATAATAATAATAATAATAATAATAATAATAATAATAATAAATAATAATAATAATAATAATAATAATAATATAATAATAATAATATGCTGGAAGTAAACCCTCTTTTAAACATGTTTTATTAAAAGTAATTGCTGTCTCAGCTGCGTTAATTTTTACAAAGGTTCTTCTTTATTTTTCTAATTATTGCTTTCTCATTGTTGCTTAAACTGGAATTAGAAAAATAGGGAGGAACCTTTAGAAAATTAACGTTAATAATAATAATAATAATAATAATAATAATAATAATAATAATAATAATAATAATAATAATAATAATAATAATAATAAATTGCTTCTAGAAAATTTTCGTTGTCCAGCCAAGCACCGAGTGGGCACTTTCGGCCATTCAGCGCTCAACACAGGCAAGTGTTTAGAGTTGAAGTGGCTGAACAGCAAGGAAAAAGAGATCCAGATAATGTAACTGATAATTCAGAGCGGTTGGACAGCAAGACTCAAGAAAGGAAGAGGAGGGAATAAAGGGGGTAAAGTGATGGGAAGTAAGGACAATTCCGAATGGGAAGGGGGATAATAAAGCAACAGGCTTGATAAATGACAAAATATATAAATAACGAATAAATCGTAAACAAGTAACTAATTCATAAAGAAATAATACCTAACACAATAACTAATCTAATAACCATAAAATTAATTAATCAACGCACAAACAAAGCTGCATACCTGAGCAGGATGGAAACGGAATATCAAGTCCAACTGTAACAAACTTTCACGAAGCGAGTAAATACCGACAAAAAAAAAAAAAAAAAAAAAAAAAAAAAAAAAAAAAAAAAAAAAATAGTTCTAGTAAGTAGAACGGAAGTCCACCTACACACCTAAAAAAAACCTACCACTCAATCCCTCCCACCCACCACCCCTCCCACCCCCACCCCCTCACAACTCGAAACCCACAAATGCCATTACTTTCAAAACAAACTCTAAAATAAAGTAACATACAGCACTTTTCCAATCCCCCATCAGATTTCTAAAATGCTAAAACACTTCGTCATCATCGGGCCTTGAGTGGGCGTTTGACTGTGAACAACTGCTCTTGTTCCCAGAGTAAAAATTTAATGATAATTAATTTGTTAAGATCATTACCATCACTGTTATTAAGAGCTGGAGAGGAATAGCCATACAACGGGGTAGTATGATATGACGACCGCATCCGGACAACGTCTTATCTGCATCCCGATAACCTCACCAGAAGACTTCTGAAGTCACCCTCCCAGAAGACTAACACATTCTGAAACCACCCTCTCAGAGGGCTAACACATTCTTAAGTCACCCTCTCAGAGGGCTAACACAATCTGAAGTCACCCTCCCAGCAGAAGACTAACACATTCTGAAGTCACTCTCCCAGAGGACTAACAAAATCTGAAGTTACCCTCCCAGAAGACTAACACATTCTGAAGTCACCCTCTCAGAAGACTAACACAATCTGAAGTCACCCTCTCAGAGGACTAACATATTCTGAAGTCACCCTCTCAGAAGACTAACACATTCTGAAGTCACCCTCCCAGAAGACTCACACATTCTGAAGTCACTCTCCCAGAAGACTAACACATTCTGAAGTCACCCTAAGCAGCAGAAGACTAACACATTCTGAAGTCACTCTCCCAGAGGACTAACACATTCTGAAGTTACCCTCCCAGCAGAAGACTAACACATTCTGAAGTCACCCTCCCAGAAGATTAACACATTCTGAAGTCACCCTCTAAGAGGACTAACGAATTCTGAAGTCACCCTCTCCAAGAGAAGACTACGCTATAACAAAATAATGATAATCTACTATAATAAATGAGCTGACTTTGACACCTGCTGGCACCGAATGTGAAAGCAATCACAAGGTATCATGAAATAACTGTCAAAAAATTGATACGTAAACTTCATCAACCACATGCGGTTAGCCTAGAAACGAAATATCAATCACCATCCAGCAATTTACAACAAATCTTTAATAGACAATATTTATAGTTGCCGCAAATTATATTGTAATATAACTGATGTTCAAAGTGTCTTTTTAGAATGACTGTAATTACATAAAAAAAAAAATTTTCATTATCCCTGAAACGATTTATCTACTATTCTATTTGTCCAATAGCAATTCGCAACTGAACTTTTATTTATTAATAATGAATTATATCATCACACTGCCATCCATCCCCTTCACTGCATAACTGACTTATAATGCTGTGTATGCATAAATGTAATCAATGGTCCGCTGGTATAGCGGTTAGTGTCGTGGAAACCCACTCAAATGTCTCGGATTCGCGTCTCCCCAAGGGCGAAGAAAAATCACTGAGGCTGTATCAAGATCAGTTACAGCTGCTGTGTGGGGTCTGCGGAAGGGGTTGAAACAAAGTATTCTTTGGAAGCTTGAATTTCATTTCAATGGCCCCTTTGGCGTGCTTGTTCCATGTGAATAGTTTTCATCTACTGGAATAATAATGATGATGATATTAATAATAATAATGGAAGCACAGTAATAGATAGTGGATAATGACACAGGGTAAATCACGTGCGTAGGCACCTGGGGGGTGATAGTAGAAGGTGTCGGCTGATCGTGACTGGTTTAGATTAAGTAGGCTTCGCGCCAGCACGGGCTCTTGCCCAAGGCAGCCCGTAAGTGTTGTAGGTTTCATATACTAAAATATTATGATGATAATGATAAAAATAATAATAAATAACTGGGTGGCTTTCTCGACTCTGACCAACCAACAGAGACGATCATCTTTGAAACCGAATTTTGTGAGATGGCCCACTAAGATCGTACTTTCCAGTGAAGGTCTACAACAGTTATCAAAAGGAGAAATGGCATGGATTTGTGTGCCATTAACCCCTAATGTGATCTGTATATCTAGCTCTCTGGCAGCATTTAATGTCATTTCAGCAGGAATTTTTCAGACAAAGAGGCGTGTCCCTTGATATATTTTACAATTATAGGAATTAACACGTTAATCGTTAATAAAAAATGTAAATATAATGTCTTTAAATGTA
>NC_061097.1:49687164-49694664 GCF_015104395.2 Macrobrachium nipponense | reverse complement strand
AAATGAAGCTAAAATAGATAGGTGGAAGAAGGGATAACGAAACAAAAGAACAGAGGGATGAATTGTGACAATCGTGAGCCCCGAGTCAAGCGCTCCTCACACGTGGTCCTCATAATGGTATATAAGAAGAAGTTAGGAGACCTTTTTAAGTTGACTCTCTCGACAATGGCCAAGGAGATTGTAAGAAAGCCTGCATCCTCTCGCAAATAGATGCCGACACTTAAGAGAGAAGATGCTCCCAGTCTCCGCAGACGCAGATGGCATCACGGGGCAGAGAGAGAGAGAGAGAGAGAGAGAGAGAGAGAGAGAGAGAGAGAGAGAGAGAGAGAGAGAGAGAGAGGATAAATAATAATAAAAAACGAATTAAGACTGAGAAAGAGAAATAGCAAATACGAAAAGGTATATGTAACACAAACACAGAGAGAGAGAGAGAGAGAGAGAGAGAGCGAGAGAGAGACCTTACCTTACCTTACAGACCTTACATCTTGTTCGGGTTGCCCCAGGTCCCTCAGTGTGAGGCACCTCTAATGTCTACCAGAGAGTTGCTAGTACATCTTCCGGTATATTTTGCATCTTCCAATCTTGGATGGTCTGGGATGCAGTTTAGATATTTGTCGAGCTTATTCTTAAACACATCTACGCTCACTCCTGATATATTCCTCAGATGAGCTGGCAACGCATTGAATAGACGCTGCATTATCGATGCTGGTGCGTAGTGGATTAATGTCCTGTGTGCTTTCCTTATTTTTCCTGGTATATTTTTGGGCACTATTAATCTACCTCTGCTTGCTCTTTCTGATATTTTTAGTTCCATGATATTTTCTGCTATTCCTTCTATCTGTTTCCATGCCTGAATTATCATGTAGCGTTCTCTTCTCCTTTCCAGACTATATAATTTTAAGAATTGTAGTCTTTCCCAGTAGTCTAGGTCCTTAACTTCTTCTATTCTAGCTGTAAAGGACCTTTGTACACTCTCTATTTGTGCAATATCCTTTTGATAGTGTGGGTACCATATCATATTGCAATATTCAAGTGGACTACGAACATATGTTTTATAAAGCATAATCATGTGTTCAGCTTTTCTTGTTTTGAAGTGCCGTAACAACATTCCCATTTTTGCTTTACATTTTGCCAACAGAGTTGCTATTTGATCATTGCATAACATGTTCTATTCATCATCACACCAAGGTCTTTAACTGCTTCCTTATTTGTGATAGTCTCATATTAGGTCCCTTATATGCATATAGCTTTCTTTCTCTGTCTCCATAATTTATTGATTCAAATTTATCAGAGTTAAATACCTCCATCCTATTTACCTCTGCCCAATCATATACTTTGTTAAGGTCTCTTTGTAGAGCGTTCCTATCTTCATCACAAGTAATTTCTCTACTTATTCTTGTGTCATCTGCGAAACTACTCACTACCGAATCCTTAACATTATTGTCTATGTCTTCAATCATAATAACAAACAGTATTGCAGCTAACACCGTACCTTGCGGCACACCGGATATTACCTTGGCTTCATCCGATTTCTCGTCGTTTGCAATAACTATCTGTTTTCTGTTGTGTAAAAATTCTTTTAACCATCTTCCTACTTTATCCACGATATTGTGTTTCTAATTTTCTTCGCTAATATATTATGGTCTACTTTATCAAAAGCTTTTGCAAAGTCTAAATAAACCACTCTGTTTTTCCATTTCCGCTTTTCATATTTTTGAATATGTTTTCACGGTGGACTAACAGTTGGGTTTGTACTTTTTCCGGGTACGAAACATGTTGTCCTTTATTAACAAATTATTTTTTATAAATAAAGTTTCATAATATTTTTCTTCATTACCCTTTCATACACTTTCATTATATGTGATGTTAGACTCACAGGCCTATAATTACTTGCCTCTAGTCTTGATCCACTTTTGAAAGTAGGGGTAATATACGCTAATTTGTGCTCATCATATATCTTGCCTGTATCTACACTTTGTCTTAATAATATTGCAAGTGGCTTTGCGATAGAATGAACTACTTTCTTTAACAAAATAGCAGGAATTCCATCAGGCCCTGCAGCAGCTCCATTTTTAATTTCATTAATACCTGCACAATATCAAGCTTCATTAATATCTATGTCAGCTAAATATTCACTATTTTCATCCCTTACTTCTATATCATTATCTTCATTATCTATTCTAGGGGTGAATTCTCTCTTATATCGTTCTGCCAGTATGTTGCAAACCTTTCCTTTTTTTCATTCGTTAATCTCCCTTCAATTCTCAGAGGGCCTATTTCTATTCTTCTTTTATTCATCTTCTTCGCATATGAGTATAATAGTTTGGGTTTTGCTTGATATTTAATAGGGTTTTTTCTTCCAAGTCCCGTTTTTCATTTTCTTTTGATTGTATAATCTTTTGTTCTGCATTTCTATCTTACTTTTTAGTTCTATAACTTTCCATGCATTTTTTTCTTTTGCAAGACCTTTTTTCCACTTTCTGATTTTCTGGAACAAGATTCTTCTGTCTCTTGGTATGCATGAATGATGTTTACTTTTCTTCTTCGGTATATATTTTTCCACTATTATCTCCAATATTTTATATAATATCTCCGTATTTACCCTTATGTCATCACTTACGAAAATGTTATCCCAATCTTTGTTTAATTCTTCATTAATTTCTGACCATTTTATATTTTTTACTGTAGAAGTTGTATTTTCCATATCCTTCCCACTTTTTCATTTCTTGCTTATCTCTATTTTCACTTGCTTTGGAATGAACTGTTAATTCTATGACATTATGGTCTGAAATACTCGCATTATAAACTATTATTTCTTTAACATAATTCATCTCGTTAACAAATACTAGGTCTAAAGTATTTTCCTTTTTTGTTGGCAGGTGATTTATATGTTGAATGTGTATTCTATTAGCATAGCTAATAGCTTTTCGCTTTTCGAATTGCCTCTTATTTTCTGCACTACTATTACTCTCTTTTTTATATGTATAAATAAAACCACAATCTTCTATTCGTTCTTTCCAGTCTACGAAAGGAAAGTTGAAGTCACCAGATAGGAGAATAGTCCAGTCCTTGTGATTTCTACATATATCATCCAATTTTTCAATTATTAAGTCAAACTCTTTAGTATTAGGAGGTCATATATTACTATGTCATCAATTTTTCAGATTCAAATTCTACCGCTATTAGTTCACATTCTGAGTTTACTATATTTCTCATATATTTTTCCTGTTTTTTGTCTTTCCCATATATTGCGGTTCCCCCTTGATCCCTATTTTTTCTATCTGATCTATAAGTTTGGAACCCTTTTATCTGATCGTCATTACCAGTCTCTTGGGAAAACTAGGTTTCACTTATATTCATTATATCTATTTTCTTTTCATTTTGGGTTAGTTCTTCTAAGTACTCTATTTTTCTTTTGAGTTACTCGTAACTAAACCCTGCGCATTCATCACTATGATGGTTTGCGTGTTTTCTCCTTCATTTAATACTGATAGTAATAAGGATTTTCCCATGTCTCTTTCCTTCTGGTATGTTGTTCTTTTTTTCATTTCCAGAAATTCTGACATTAAAAAATCCAACTTTTCCATAATATTTGATCTTCCTTCATCATAATTATTCATTTTGTGTCTGAATCTGCAATTTTCTCCGTTTCTGCAATATCCTCTTGCATAATAAATACAGTTATATCTCTTGAGTAGAATTTCGGAGCTGATGCTTTGAAATTCTTTGCTGACACCTCTGCATATCTACATTGGTGGTTTGCTTTTCTCTTTTCACCTGATATTCTTGAGTTTTCTCTCTTTATTTGTTTCTTTCTTATTTTGGATTTTATTACTTGGTTGGTTATTTATTTGATTATGATTCATGGCTACAGGGTGCATATATTTGCATTTTTGTCGAACTTACATCCTTTTCCTTCTTTTAGGTTTTTACATATTTTTGGATGCAGATCTCTGCAATCATCCCCATATCCATCTAAGTAGCACATTTACCATATATTTCATAGTTTTGACATATCTTAGGATGTTTGTAGTAACATCTTTCTCCAAATCTGCAATTCCCTCTTTTCAAAAGGTTGCAGATTTTGTCTTTCTTGTCTATTTTTTCCTCTTTCCCGTCATTGTATAGATCTGGGTAGAGCCTCTTCGGGATTTGCTTTTCTGTTGTCATATCGTAATTTATTTCTTCGTAGGTATGCTGCTTTATTGCCTCATATGTAGTATCAATGAGTATCTCTGCATCCATACTTTTATCTTGTTCTTTGTTTTTCTTATTTTTTTCTGTCATTTCATTTTTGTTTACTTCTCTTCCGTTTTCCCTTTTCCTCTTCTTTTTCTTCTTCTTCTTCCTCTTCCTCTTCTTCTTCATCCTCAACTATTTGTACATTCAATCTTGATTTAATAACATTGTCTATCCATGATAGACATGTTGAACAAAAAATTCTTGTATCTTTTCTCAAATCTTGTATTCACCTCACACTGTGGATGGGTCGGAATGTTGCATGCAGCACATTTTCTGATTAGGTTTTTGTGATTGACTATGCTATACCAACCTTACACAGTTTGCATGCTTTTGGCATTCTTTTTCCTAATGCATCAATTAGTATATTCACAAGATTCACCTTATTCATTTTCTTTGTCGGAATATGTTGGTTTATGTATATTTTCTTTATGAGTCTCTGACCACTTGGATTTTATTTGGAACTTCTTCAATTATTTTCAAGATGTTTCATTAGATTTGTTCCAGTTTGAAGGATTATATCCTTCTAATATATCTATGAATGCTTTTGTATCTTTTTGGTTAGGACTGTTGCTGATTTCATAGATGAGAAATGCCAGTTCCCTTCCTGCTACCTCATCGTATTGCGAATCTGCTAAACACGCCAAATTACGCCACCTTTTCCCGCAGTTGGAACTTACTGCCATCTTGTTCTGATTTATAGTATTACACTTGAT
The DNA here is from genome assembly GCF_015104395.2 of Macrobrachium nipponense. Classification (NCBI taxonomy): domain Eukaryota; kingdom Metazoa; phylum Arthropoda; class Malacostraca; order Decapoda; family Palaemonidae; genus Macrobrachium; species Macrobrachium nipponense. Next base: position 49,689,709 of record NC_061097.1, on the reverse strand, counting down.
AAACTAACTTAGAAGACGCTTTATCCTACTATTTTCACACTAATCTTATCACCGATAGTTCACGAACACTTCTAGATATTTCTCAAATTCTAGTCGTATGTTAAACTTGTGATATCTGTTGATTATTGTGACTTCACGCGGGTACGTCTCACCAAGCAAGATGGCTACTACGAGAGAGAGAGAGAGAGAGAGAGAGAGAGAGAGAGAGAGAGAGAGAGAGAGGGGGGGGGGATAAATAATCAAATACGAATTAAGACTGAGAAATAGAGGTAACATTACGAAAAGGCATGTGTAACACAAACAGAGAGAGAGAGAGAGAGAGAGAGAGAGAGAGAGAGAGAGAGAGAGGATAAATAATCAAATATGAATTAAGACTGAGAAAGGGAAATAAGATATAAGACAATTATATATGTAACAGAGAGAGAGAGAGAGAGAGAGAGAGAGAGAGAGAGAGAGAGAGTTACAAGGATTAGGATGCTTCAAAGACTTGTTAGTCCATCCGAAGAGACAACTAAGCAGAGTATATCCGAATTAAGACTGAGATAGGGAAATAAAATATAAGAAAAAGATATATGAAACAAGAAGAGAGAAGAGAGAGAGAGAGAGAGAGAGAGAGAGAGAGAGAGAGAGAGAGAGAGAGAGATAGATAATCAAATATGAATGAAGACAAAGAAGAAACAGGGAAACAAAATATAATTAGATTAAGATATATTATATATATTATATAATATTATCTATATATATATATAAGAGAGAGAGAGAGAGAGAGAGAGAGAGAGAGAGAGAGAGAGAGAGAAACTTCACAACTCACCCTCATCCGGACATCACTCACGTGAGGACCAGACAAGAGCATCTTCAACAAACACGACAAGGAAACATGCAACATTTGGCCTTTTGTGAACATGTTTTTTTTTTTTCTATTTGATATGTTTTGTGCTTTGTTTGTTTTTTTATATTTGCTCGTCTCTGTTCACAACATAAAAAAAGTAAAGAAAGTAAAATACTGGTGAGACACAAATGGAGTCTGATAGGTTGAGTGATAGACTATCTTTATTTTTTGTTCCAAAACATGTAGAGAGAGAGAGAGAGAGAGAGAGAGAGAGAGAGAGAGAGAGAGAGAGAGACTATCAGTACAAATTAAGACATAGAAAGGGGAGACATACAGAGAGAGGGAGAGATAGACCATCAAAAGTCACATAAAAGAGAGAGAGAGAGAGAGAGAGAGAGAGAGAGAGAGAGAGAGACACTTTACAATCACGTGACAGAAACTCAGGTTCACGTTTGGAATGCATTGTGTATAAAACATAGACCAACCATCCTTTTTTTTTCTCTCTCTCTCTCTTTTTTTTTTTCTTTTTATGATAGGGGAAGTTGCAAGGGGAAAGGGGAGGAAATTCAGTGATACACAGTTGCCATATAGGGAAGCCGACCTGGAAATGCTGTGACCAATGTAAAGAAATAAAAAGAAATATACTTTCAAAGCCGCGATGATCCATTGCAAACACAGTTCGGAATCGCTTGCTGAACAAAACGTTCAAAAAATCGCTCGTCAATACGGCGTTTATGTACTTGTTATACTCCCCTTCCCCATTCAAACCCTCTCGATATCCCCCCCCCCCCTACCGTTTCCCCCACCCTACCACCATCCTCTTCCCCCCCCAAACTACACGAGGAGTCGATCATTTTTTTGTAACCCGGTTTGTGAGATATAGCGTGGAATTTTGTATCTCTGTCTGTTGTAGTAACCCTGTGTGCATGAGCTGTTACAGAAAACCCTACTATTTCAAGCGATTGTAATATACGTACGTCGTATGAATTCTGTATTACAGATTTTAATTTTTCTTGAAAGACTTGTCTGTCTTTGTAGACTTTGGTGTCTTTATGAATTGACATTGCTCATAAGACTACGTACGAGTACTGATAATATATACACGTATACATCTATATATATATATATAATATATATATATATATATATATATATATATATATATATTATATATATACATACGTCACCAACCAGAAACATTTCCTAACTGAATGACCATCAAACTAGTGCTAACCAAAAATGAAAACAGCATTTGCATGCAAGCATTTGTCATCGCAAGTAATGCTCTCTTTATAATCACAATAATTTTCAGCCAGCTTTTCAAGATACAAAAAGATCATGACAGGTACCCACATGCCATGGTCGTTCTTAACATGACTTCTCATCATTCAAGACAAATTCAGAACGCAAACATTTTAATACACACACACACACACACTCATATATATATATATATATATATATATATATATATATATATATATATATATGTATGTGTGTATGGATAGACATATATGTTTGCATACATATCTATCTATTAAGAGAGAGAGAGAGAGAGAGAGAGAGAGAGAGAGAGAGAGAGAGAGAGAAAAGGAAACACATTTAAAAGTAAGTTAAGCCCAAATGCACATATGTGGAAGAAAGGCATACATGTTACCAAGTTAATTGCAATGAAAACATACAGCGAGTTAAATAGCACTGTCTGTCTGACGTACA
>NC_061097.1:49642728-49682728 GCF_015104395.2 Macrobrachium nipponense | reverse complement strand
TTTCTAGACTATATAATTTTAAGGATTGTAGTCTTTCCCAGTAGTCTAGGTCCTTAACTTCTTCTATTCTAGCTGTAAAGGACCTTTGTACACTCTCTATTTGTGCAAATATCCTTTTGATAGTGTGGGTACCATATCATATGCAATATTCAAGTGGACTACGAACATATGTTTTATAAAGCATAATCATGTGTTCAGCTTTTCTTGTTTTGAAGTGCGTAACAACATTCCCATTTTTGCTTTACATTTTGCCAACAGAATTGCTATTTGATCATTGCATAACATGTTCCTATTCATCATCACACCAAGGTCTTTAACTGCTTCCTTATTTGTGATTGCCTCATTATTAGGTCCCCTATATGCATATAGCTTTCCTTCTCTGTCTCCATATTTATTGATTCAAATTTATCAGAGTTTAAATACCCCATCCTATTTACCTCTGTCCGCCCAATCATATACTTTGTTAAGGTCTCTTTGTAGAGCGTTCCTATCTTCATCACAAGTAATTTCTTTACTTCCATTCTTGTGTCATCAGCGAAACTTACTCACTACCGAATCCTTAACATTACGTCTATGTCTTCAATCATAATAACAAACAATATTGCAGCTAGCACCGTACCTTGTGGCACACCGGATATTAACCTTGGTTTCATCCGATTTCTCATCGTTTGTTTGCAATAACTATCTGTTTTCTGTTGTGTAAAAATTCTTTTAACCATCTTCCTACTTTATCTACGATATTGTGTTTTCTAATTTTCTTTGCTAATATATTATGGTCTACTTTGTCAAAAGCTTTTGCAAAGTCTAGATAAACCACATCTGTTTCATTTCCGCTTTCATATTTTTGAATATGTTCTCACGGTGGACTAACAGTTGGGTTTGTGTACTTTTTCCGGGTACGAAACCGTGTTGTCCTATATTAAACAAATTATTTTTTATTAAATGTTTCATAAATATTTTTCTTATTACCCTTTCATACACTTTCATAAATATGTGATGTTAGACTCACAGGCCTATAATTACTTGCCTCTAGTCTTGATCCACTTTTGAAAGTAGGGGTGATATATGCTAATTTGTGCTCATCATAAATCTTGCCTGTATCTACACTTTGTCTTAATAATATTGCAAGTGGCTTTGCGATAGAATGAACTACTTTCTTTAACAAAATAGCAGGGACTCCATCCGGCCCTGCAGCAGCTCCATTTTTAATTTCATTAATTGCCTGCACAATATCAGCTTCATTAATTTCTATGTCAGCTAAATATTCACTATTTTCTTCCCTTACTTCTATATCATTATCTTAGAGAGATCGAGAGAGAGAGAGAGAGGCCGACGAAGCAACAAGAAGTAAAAGAAGAGAGAGAGAGAGAGAGAGAGAGAGAGAGAGAGAGAGAGAGAGAGACGAAGCAACAAGAAATAAAAGGACAGAAGAGAGAGAGCAGAGAGAGAGAGAGAGAGAGAGAGAGACGGAGCAATAAGAAGTAAAAGAGAGACAGACACACCAAAAAAGAAAAAGACTGAGAGAGAGAGGAAACACCAATAACAGAGGAGAGAGAGAGAGAAGAGAGAGAGAGAGAGAGAGAGAGAGAGAGAGAGGACGCAACATCAAGAAAGAAAATAGAGAAAAGGAGAAAGTAACACCAAGAAAGGAGAGAGAGAGAGAGAGAGAGAGTGGAAACAACGCCAAGAAAAAATAGAGAGAGAGGGGAAGCAACGCCAAGAAAAAAAATAAAGAGAGAGAGAGAGAGAGAGTTATGTTTTACTATAGTCAATCTGGTGCCGTGAGTCATCAGGAGCACTTAAGCTGTGATCTCCACCCCGGTGGGTCGTCATCCTCTCCACCTATGCATGACCCGCGGGGAATCCAGCAGTCTATGGAATCTTCAACCCCCCCCCCCCCCCAACCCCCCCCCCCCCCCAACCTCCTCCTCCTCCTGCTCCTGACCTCCTTCCCCCCATCCCACAGGAGCCTCTCACCCCTACCCTCGAAAGGAAAGTAAATTAAAATTTAAGTTTCATTATAGTTACGTATATATATATATTATATATATATATATATATATATTATATATTATATACTATTATATATATTATATAGATATATTTATATATATATATATATATATTTCATTTTGTAAATAAAGTTTAAATACTTAACCCCCTTCTCTTAAATCTCCCCAGTGTTTGTAACGCCAGTTTGACCTTGTCATAAATCAATCAATCAGTCAAATTTCCCTTACCATCCCTCCCCCCCCTACACGTCTTCTCCAAGTGAAAGTAGAATGAATGACAGGTCTGATATATTTGTAGGTGCAATCTATTTGTTGAAATTAGAATTTTATTGCAGAAACCAATGCTAAATACCTACTCCCGCTCTTAGCAAGAGTTTTTTTTCTTATCAAATGAAGGTTGATTAGATTGTAGCAACGTTACTTAACGTTTGTGGTGAGGTGTTTTCTATATTTGGATTCTTATATTGTAGAAATTAAGTGTTATACTGGTTATGAGAATCCAGTCATTGAATAGATTTCCCCTCCAATAACCCTAAGGAAATCACCCCCCACCCCCCGCCCCCACCCATTCCTTAAGAGTCAGTTGAATTAAAGAATTATTATTCGTTACATTTGTTACATCTATGTGTGCTCAGATTACGAAAGTAACAACGTGGAGAAACCTAGTTTTGAGTGGTCACCTAATTGCAGTTCAGTATATGAAATGGAATCTTCCCACCCCTTCTTCCTCCTCCTCCCCCCCCCCCCCGCCCCCTAAGGGATCCACAACTCCCAAATGAATTACAAGTCAATTTTTTTTTACTGTAAATGAGTTTTCTACATTTAATGATAAAAAAACTATAATGTTTTGAAAATTAGAATTAGGATAACTAGAAAATTAGGTAGTAGGTTATTGGAAGTCAGCTTTGGTGAAGAACCCCCCCCCCCCCCCCGCCCCCCCCCCCCCCCCCCCCCCCCCCCCCCCCCCCCCCTAACCCCCCCCACCCCGCACCCCGATCCCGCCCGCCCCAAAATTATCAAGGGTTGCTTTGTTTCGTAAAAGTACATGAGATTGCAAAAGAAGCTTTATTTTCTCACTTAGCGGAAGTTTTTCATTTTATATATTTTGCATCTTGCAAAAAAAAATCAACCTACAATACTCTACTTTCCTTAAATTCACCATTGTTTGTTTACATCCGTAAGAGAGTAATACCCATTACTCCTCACATGGCATGGAAGTAATACTTTTTTTTTTTCTTTTATTTAAATTCATCGGTAATTACGAAGAACTGGAGAAGCCTGTGGAATATCGCCACAATAAAAATATTTTTTGCCTGTGATTGCAATGGAACCGATAATGACAAAAAGACTAATAATTGAAAGAAACGTCTTAAAGATTTTTATTTACTGATAAACATAGTAATATATGGTTGTTGTTGCTGATATTATTATCAGTTTTGCGGTTGTTGTTTTTGTTGTCGATCTCAATATTATTATTATTTTTCCAATAAACCCCAACTATTATTATTATTATTATTATTATTATTATTATTATTATTATTATTATTATTATTAACCAATTTATTTTAAGATGTCTTATAAAACTTGTTGAGCTCCATGTCTCTTTAACACTTTCTCCCTCCGTAACCATAACCAAAACTCCTCATCTCCTCTCCACCCAGTCAACCCTTCCCCCATCTTTATCAACACAACCCCCATACCCCACGCTACGTACCTCACAGTAACCCCCCCCCCCCCCCCCCCCCCCCCCCCCCGGCCTTCCTGGATGCTGCTGCCGCCGCCGTAAAGGGTCAGCACACGTGGGAAGAAGGCGTAGGAGGAGGAGGAGGAGTTCGAGGAGGAAGGATAGGCGTCGCCCTCCGGAAGGAGTAGGGAATGAATGGGAATGAATGGGACGAAGGAAGGAAGTAAGGTTGAGGGAAGAGGCGAGAGAGGAAAGGCAGGGAAAAAATAAAGAGAAGTCTATAAAAAGAGAGCAAAAGAGCATATGACAGGAAGGGTGAGAAAATAGAGAGAGAGAGAGAGAGAGAGAGAGAGAGATTCGATCTTGGAATTGATCTGGTGACGCGATTGTTTTGTCTTCTTAGAGTGATGCTGCAGTTTTTCTACTCATTCATTCTCGTCTTGCGGTTTTGATCGTTTCCCTGAATAAGTCTTCGTGGCTTCTTCTTTGTTCTGTGGTTGGGGGGGGGGGGAGGCGGGGGGGGGGGGGAAGTAGTGCGTTTTTGTAAGGTGTAGATGTGGGATATATAGTATGTATATCACATATACATATCTACTATATATATATATATATATATATATATATATATATATATATAAACATATATATGTGTGTGTGTGTGTATAAAATATGTGTCTAGTGCTGTAAAACATGTTGATTTATGTATTAGTGTACGTATGTGAGCGTAAATACGTAGAATTTTGATTGTGAATAATTTGTATATACACATATGTATATACGTATGTTATAGACATACATATATATATATATACACATTCATATATGTATGTACGTATGTATGTTTTTTGTATTTGTATGTTTACTGGTGTTTGAGCCGCCCGTTGTTTCCAAAGTTCATATTGAAAAGGTTGAAGGTGACAGTGACTATAGCTATTGGTTTCCTTAGGAGCCAACCACCCGCCTACCCTACCCCACCCACCCCCACCCCCCTTAAAAAAGCCAGGAATACCGTAGGTGGCTTGTTTCACAATTACAAAGACACCATACAAGATTACTTGCTTTTAAATGTGTCATTTGTACAGATATCCCTCATGTAATTACTTGCAGGTAATCGCTAAAAAAAAAAAAAAAAAAAAAAAAAAAAAAAAAAAAAAAAAAAGGGAATTTGAATGTCCGTATTAATCAGAGAAATTAGACATCTGGTGGTGGCCATTGATAAGTAAAAACTTGGCGTAATGAATTAATTTTCTCATTTTTAGGGAGGGGCGGGTTTTTTTTTTTTCTTGTAGTTTTTATTGTATATAATTATTTTTTCCCAAAGATGTAGACGAAAATGGATAGTGGTGACTGCGCTGATTAATTATTATTTTTCACTACTATCAGCACGCAAAACATGTATTATTATTATTATTATTATTATTATTATTATTATTATATTATTATTATTATTATTATTATTATTATTATTATTATTATTATTATTATTATTATATTATTATTTTATTGATTATTATTGTATAAATTTATGTATAGGTATATAATATATGTGATATATAATATATCATATATATATATATATATATATATATACATATATATATATATACTATATATATATATATATATATATATATATATATATGCGTGTGTTTGTGTGTTTCATCCGAAACCAAATATCACTTACACTTTATTATGCGATTGTGAATGTGGGAAGTGTGTTGCAGTCAGATTTGGATAGTGAGAAATCTAACGCAAGTTACCAAGTTTTGTTTATCAGTAAAAATCCCTGAAAGTAAATATCAGGTATCTGCTTCCTTGCGGTAATGTAAATGTAAATTATGTGTTTAATTAAAATTTACATGGATCAGTAGTCTGTGTGATATCGAGTACGCCTAAGGGGTATTTTTATTGTCCTGATTTGAATTTTACGATTTTCTTTAATTAACGAATATTGAGTTGCCCCAGTATTTGAAAGGTTTATGCTGCTCTAAGGAGAAAGAGCCCGTGCCATCATATCTAAAAACAGGAACTTGAAAGTGAAGGATCTTTCGGAGATAGCCACCCCCAAGGGTTTTAACCCTTATCATAAAGATAAAGAGTCCCAAGAAATATTAGTCCTAGAGAACGACCCCCACCCCCCACCCTCCACAACCTAGGAAAGATCCAAATTTAATTCCCGTTGCTGGATGAAGACGTAGAAGGTTACCCAAGCGTTCTTCATCCTGTGTTAGGCGTCCTTGCCAGAACTTTTTTGCAGGATAGCCTGTTAGGAGCATCCTTCGTACCTCCTTCAGTAGGTGTCCTCTTTAAAATCCTTTGCGAAGGAGAGACTTCGTAGTTATCCAGTATGTCTCCGGCAAGAGGTGGCGTCGTCAGCAGAATCCTTTGTAGAATGGTGACCTAGCAAAAAGATCCGTTGTACCTCTTGTAGGAGGCCTCCTTATGAAAATCCCTAGTATTGGATATCCCATTAGGAGCATCCATTGTTTCTGAATCCCTTTGTATAGTAGGATAGTCCATTAGAAGAACTCCTCAGATTTCTTCTTACAGGGTCACCTTCACCTTCTGAAGAAGTCGTCCTCCTGTGAGATGTATTAAGATTTATTAAACCGTCAGGAGCATCGTTTCGTAGATGTTTCGTAGATGCCGTAGGAGACCCCTCCGTACTAGAATTATTCTTCCCTCTATAGAAGGCCGTCTCCTCTTCAGCATCCTAACCTCTAGAATAACCAATCAGAGGCATCCTTTGTGCCTTCTGTAGGAGGAGGAGGAGGAGGAGGAAGAAGAAGAGGAGGTGCCTTCAGGAGGGATGTTAAAGCGCCCACGCCCTTTGACGAAATCCGGTCGGCATGCCTCTCTCTCTCTTCTCTCTCTCTCTCTCTCTCTCTCTGTGTGGCTTCCGTGGCATCTTCCTGTTGCCATGGTTCCAGCGCATCCGACTTCCCGGATGTGACATATAATAAAGAAAAGGGCCATTTGATGTTGAAGGCCTCAGACGTCGCTCTTTTTAAAAGGACTTCGTGCCGCGTTTCGGAAACGCTTTGATTGTTGTTAGCGGTCGTTTGGTGTTGCCGGTGACATCATCAGTTGGTTGTTTTGGCTTTTTTTTTCTCCTTTTTTAATTTTTTTCCTTTTATTATTTTTGAAACTTATGATTCATCTAACTAAGCATTATTGCTACAGTTTCTGCTACTGTACATAATGATAGTAACAATTGTTGTTAATTATAATTACTTTTTTCCATTACGTTGTCAGCATGATGATTATGATTTTTCTTTCTTAATTTTTTGGGTAAAAAAAGTTTTTGGTTACATGCTTAGGTTATAACAATGGCGCACGTTACAGTTTTGGGACCACGGTGTGGTTTCTGATGCTTGTGTCTCTCCACCTGTATTACGTTTTCCAGTCAGGATTGTTTTACCTGTATCAGGTGAAGTGGGTGTCATACCATCTCACTCGTTTATCATCAAGTACTCTCATTGTCCTTCCCAAAACTTGAATCCCCCGAAGCGGCAACATTTCTTGGGGTCTGGTTGACCTCTCTCTTCCTTCTTCAGTCGTGCCTCTGAGACATTTAGCTTCTCTGAGAAGTCTAGAAACAAAGAGGAATGTTAAGAATGTTAGTTTCCCGCGCTGAGATGGAGAAGGGATGAAGGAATGATTAGGTTACCGAAACAATTTTATGTTTCTGCAAGAAAGGAAAGTTTAGCAAGAGCTGTATGGGTGACTTGTTGGCAAGACTTGCAGATTGGAACATCGAGCATGAATGTATTGCTCGTTGAATTTAAGTAAATTGTTAAATATACGGACGTTTACCTTCGTCTTACAGACTTTTTCCAATGAAAAATTTAAGAGGGAAGTCCTTGGGGTCAGCTTGTAAGCAAGCATATTCAGTCCAAAATTAACTGCGTTGCTTGTCATCTGATTCCTAAGAACGAGGAAATTCCCCATCGTGTTATATCAGTTGGTTGCCATATTATATGATGAGAAGATCCCCCCTGAATGGAAACAAGAAATAAAAGACAAACGACGACCCCAAACAAGCTCTTGTCCCGCAGGCGACGTCCTTTGATAGGGACCTTATTGCCCAGTGGAATAATAGAAGACTGGGAGATGGAGAGACGCAGGCACACAGGCATGAAGCGGATGATCTGCGCAGACTTAAAGTTAACAATAATGTCCGTTCTTTCTGCTGATGGGTGAGAGGTCTTCTGCCGGGGGATGTTGGGGAGGCTGGTGGGGAAGGGACACTAGGGTGTGGGGATGGGGGAGAGGGGAAGGGGAGGAAGTGGAGGACCCCGGAATCACAATGGATTCCTGATGATGAGAAATCTCAAAGGTGCGTTTCGCGAAATCCGCAATAAAATTGGCATTACGGTGAGGAAAAGGGATTCCCCTCAATCCTCCTCTGGTCGGACATGTTCCTCGTCCTTTTCCTCCCCCTCCCCCGTTACCCCCAGCGCTCCCGACCTTTCTTACTCCTCTCCCCCCCATCCCCCTCCTCCTCCTCCTCCACTTCCTCCAGTCATCCATTCAGGTGTATTACATGACCTTTTAAGTCATACAAGAAGTAGAATCCGAAATGCTCCTGCCTCCTCACCCTCCATCCCCCTCACCCTCCCCTCCCTAAGCCTAAGTACTTAACTCTACTACCAGGATAACCCGACCCCCTTAGCATGCCCCTCCTCCCTACCCATACACTATCCCCTCTCCCATTCCCTCCCTCCTCTCGTAAGGTTGCTGCTTTATCCGTGGGAAATGCCTTCGTTTCCAAGGTTCACCTCTCTCTCTCTCTCCCTCTCTCTCTCTCTCTCTCTCTCTCTTGATGATGGTTTTACTTTCAGTTTCCGCTTTCGCTTTCTTGTATGAGTTGTCAACACTGCCCCAGAATGTGTTCTTTTCATATTGTAGATCATTTTGGACGACTGGTGTCGAAACGCGAATAATCATCAGTCTTCATGTGGGCAACTCGCGTCTTTTTTTTTAATGCATCATATTGTTCCCTTAAGTCAAAATTGTTTTAAATTCATAGAAGAACTGAGACGAATTTTCTCTTATGTCGAGTTTGGAATGTGATTAAAGGTCCACAAATGATATTCAGCAGTGGAATGTAATGTTTTAATGTTTTATGAAAGCTTTCGAAGTCCTGCGCTGTGTTCATCTTCAGTCTAATTCAAAGCTTTGGTATAAAAAGTGAATCAGCGAACTCTGTTTTGGGAGCTCGAACGGTGGTGACAGCGACGCTTTATTTCTCCAACGCCATGTGATTGTGCATTTGAAGAGAGAGAGAGAGAGAGAGAGAGAGAGAGAGAGAGAGAGAGAGAGAATATGGAAGCATGTAAGAATATATTGCAACACACAAATACCCTTCAAATATTCCAAATTGTAAGCTAAAAATAGACATTTTAAAGGGGTGAAAGCTTGCGTTAAAGAGAGAGAGAGAGAGAGAGAGAGAGAGGTTACAATATATCTTTTTGACCTAACAATCCCTAAGTTCTAACATTTTAAATTTTAGCCTAAATAAATTACTACAGGGGTTAAATGTTACTGAGAGGAGAGAGAGAGAGAGAGAGAGAGAGAGAGAGAGAGACGATGTCAGTACTGCACTTGTCCATATTTCATGAAGGAATCTCCAGATTCCCAACGGAACTTCCGACATTTGTTTATCCGGCCTTCCGTCATCTCCTGCTTCCTCCTCCTCCTCCTCCCCTTCCTCATTCTCTTGCGGAAAGCTGACTGATCGGCTTCCATCGTACTGGCGCCACAGCAGCAGCCATTGTGGAAGAGCATCTTTCAGAATCGGGGCTTACAATGAACTCTCTCTTTAATGGGCAGAATCCGGTCCTCCTTTTGCCCTTTTCGAACGGGCTGCGAAATGACCAACGTCATTGGTGGCACGGGATGTACTTCTACTGTTTCTGGGGGTTCGTTCTTTTTGCTGAATGTTGTCCAGATGGCTTTGTTCATGAACGATTTTTGGCTGAATATTGTACCGTATTATTTAGCAAGAGAAGCATAGCTGATGTACGTACAACACGCCGCAAAACGTAACAAAGACAGAGGCGATGCACACCCAACCGTACAGTATTTAGCAAAAGTAGCAGGACTGATGTACAATCAACTGTACAGCATTTAAGAAAAGTACTGAAGCTGGTTTACTGTAAAATGCCTATAGAAAATAACAAACTTTATATGTAACCAGCCATACAATATATAGCAGAAATTGCTAAGTTGATGTACAACCGATTGTACAGTATTCATCAAAAGTTACTTTGATAAACCAATCATTCGTACACTTTGCCAAGTCTTGTTCAAGTATGTGTACATCAGCTTCGTCATTTTGGTTAAATTTGCGCTGTTGGGTGCATATCAAGTCTGTTACTTTTTCTAAGTATTATATCAAGTCCGTTACTTCTTCTAAGTATTTTATAGTGAACCAACTTCGTTACTTTTCCTAGATATTGTACAGTTCGTTGTGCTTCATCTCTGTTACTTCGGCTGAATACTGTACATTTGGTTGAACATTGTCTCTGTCTTCGTTATGTTTTGCAGTTGCTTGTGCATCAGCTGTTATTTTTGCTAAATATAAAAGAGGTTGTACATCATGTGATACATTTTCTATTGTACAGTTTGTTGTACATCGGCTCTCATTACTTTTATTAAACGTTGTATAGTAGGTTATACAGAGCATTTTATCTTTTTCTTAACTTTTGTAGTCAGCTGAACATCAAGTCTGTTGTTTGCAAGATATTGTACTGCCGATTGTACATTAGCTTCGCAGTTCTTACTGAACGTTGTTCAGTACATTGCAACCGTTACCGTGATTAATCATTGCACAGACGGCTGTGTACAGTCATGTTCCAAACACGAAGAGGACTGAATGGCATCATGTACCTGTATATCATGTAATTGACATTGTGGCCATCTTCATGTTCTGTAAATCGTTTTATTAATTTGCTGATATTGAAATTCCAGTTCTAGAAGTCCGGAAGGGGATTGGAACCTTTTTAAAATGAGAGGGAAATCAATCAGCTTTACCGAACCTTTTCAGGGAAGGAGGATGGAAAAGAACCTATTAAGAACTTACCAATTAAGGGAAGTGATTTAGAATGAAGGACTGTTCTTTGTAAAGAATTTTTTCGGAGGTGGAAGTGAAGAAGAAAATGTGGCGTCAGAGCTCTTCCAGAAGGAAAATAAAAAAACTTGGGAATCTTTTTAAGAAAAGTAAATTACAAGGAAATGAGAAAAATAGTACTTCGTCAGAACCTATTTCAGAGAATGGAAAAAAAAGTGCTTCATCAGAACCTTTTTTCGGGATAGGAAAAGGAAGAATATGACTGTCGTAATGTTTGTAGCTAATGGAAATGGGGAAAAATGCTTCAAGACCTTTTCCTGAAATGAGCAATAAAAACTACTTCTTCAAAACTTTTGCAGAAAAGGGAAATTAAAAAGCCTTTTTCTGGAAAGGGAAATAGAAAAAAGTACTTCTTCAAAACCTTTTCAGGAAAAGGAAATGGAAAAAAGAAAAAAGTACTTCGTCACGGCTTTTTTCAGTAAGGGTAACGAAAAAGAGAATACTTCGTCATGAACCTCTTTCACAAAAGGGAAATAAACAAAAAAGGATTTCTTCATGACCTTTTCAGGAAAGGGGGGGGGGGGGCGGAGTACTCGTTCCAAACCCTTTGAGAAGCAAAGGAAAACGTACTTCACCACTGCCTTTCCAGGGAAGGAAAATGAAAAAAAAAAAGTAATTTCCATGACCATTTTCAGAAAGGAAAATAAAAGTTAAAAATTTTTTTTAGGGGGGGGCCGTTGGGGGTGTGTCAAAAGGAAGGTCAGTTGCAAAGCTCACCCATCCGTAGGAGCTGAGGTTCCACGCACTGGTCCCCGGAGCCAGTCCATTTCATGCCTTGGGACTCCCCAACACAAGATGACATTTGAGGCTTCTCTCGCCTCTGTGATTCCGCCGAGGCGCTCCGCCGAGGATCCACGTCCACGGGATCTCCGATCTGATTGCCTCCCGAAGGAAACACACGCGGACAAGGAAACCGGACGGACTTTCCTCAACTGCCAATCACCCTGCTTAATCCTTACTAGCCCGTGTCACCCTGGAGATACTTGGCCTTCTCCCCTTCCCCCCGCCTCTCTCTCTCTCTCTCTCTCTCTCTCTCTCTCTCTCTCTCTCTCTCTCTCTCTCTCTCTCTCTTGCTCGTGCTATTGCCAGAACCGTGTCACCCTGTATGTGAAGTAAGATTCCCTGTTTTTACACTTTATTATTATTATTATTATTATTATTATTATTATTATTATTATTATTATTATTATTATTATCACATAGTAAAGATTTGTGTTATCTGTCAGTGTGACATTGGTTTTGTTGATTTAGTTACTGTTGAATTATTATTATTATTATTATTATTATTATTGTTTATTATTATTATTATTTTATTATTATTATTTATCAAAATGCTTATTAAATTGAGGTTGGTTACTAGTGATAAAAATATTATTATTGTTGTTGTTGTTGTTGTTGTTGTTGTTGTTATTGATTTCTGTGTTATTGACCAATGGATTTGTTTCTTTTTGCTATTTGGGTTCATATAATCAATAATCATAAAATGGTGAATATGAACCAAAAATAATTCAGATCACATACATCATCATCATCTCATCATTCTTTATTCCGATTACTGATGTCATCATCACTCATAGCTGTCATCATTGCTTTATTATCATTACGAGCATTAACCAGTAAAGATGTTTGGCAAATCACTATTATATAACTACTATTTTTGTACATTCTTTATCATCATTACCTTGATTTATAGAGTCA
Organism: Macrobrachium nipponense; assembly: GCF_015104395.2. Classification (NCBI taxonomy): domain Eukaryota; kingdom Metazoa; phylum Arthropoda; class Malacostraca; order Decapoda; family Palaemonidae; genus Macrobrachium; species Macrobrachium nipponense. The sequence goes on along the minus strand of NC_061097.1, from coordinate 49,670,199 downwards.
AGACCTCTATAATAATAATAATAATAATAAAAATAATAATAATAATAATAATAATAATAATAATAATAATAATATTGCAACTGATAGGTCTGCTCCTCTTTCGCCTATATTTCAGCCCCTCTTAACTCAGGTGGCAACTGGTTTTGTTCGACCTGTCCCCAGATTAGAGTTTAAGTCTTTGCAACACCAACTTTTTCGTGTCCTTCAACTTATCAAGTTTCCTCAAATTACTATTTAAAGTTTTTCAGTGCGATAATTATAGGGTTTTCAAAGATAATAAAGATGCGCCTTCTTCTTCTTCTTCTTCTTCTTCTTCTTCTTCTTCTTCTTTTTCTTCTTCTTCTCCTTATTATTATTATAATTTTTTTTTGCTCTATCACAGTCCTCCAATTATTATTATTATTATTATATTATTATTATTATTATTATTATTATTATTATTATTATTAACCTTGCTTCTTTTTCCCCACGTGTATTAAATTCTGTGGACTTACATACAGGAAATGTGTAATATCTTACATTTGAAATTTGTTTCAGTGGTGAAAAGTCTTTAAAACATTGTCCATTACAACATTTCATCTGAGAAATAAAAATATGTGTTCGGAACCTATTGCTGATAAAATCTCTTGGAATTCACCTTTTGAGTTACATAAAAAGTTGAAGCTTAAATATCTGATTAATTTATTTTCTATTTCAGGTATGTTTGAAGAGAACTTCCGTAGCAGGGAACACTTTCTGAATAGCGAGTACAATCGTGCCTTAGGTTAGTTCTTTCGTTATTTCAAGTCTTCCCTGTAGTTTCTAAAAACAATAATAGTCTTCATGTAGTTTCTAAAAAAAAATGCCTTTATGCAGTTGCTTTGACATAATACAACATACAGTTTGCAATCGTTGCACAGATGTCTTTTTGGTGAAATGCCTCATGAACAAGCCATCGGGTTTTCACCAAATTTTGCAGAATTGGAATGGAATGGAATATAGAGTTTAGGCTAAAGGCCAAGCTCTGGGACCTCATAAGGTCATGCAGCCCTGGAAAGGACATTGAGAATAGGTATGTTCGAAAGGTGTAGCGGTGGAAACCTCGCTAAGAGGTGGTGGAGAGCAAGATGGAAGAAAGACAATATGAATGGAGTTACAGTAAAAGGAATGAAGGGGGTTGCAGCTTGGGCCCTAAGGGACACTGCCAAGAGCCTTTATTCAAGGGCTATAAAGATATTTAATCTCAATAGAACTAGCCTTTTGTAACGCCTGGAGGTGCACTGACAGCACTAACCCCCCCCCCCCCCCCTTAAGGGGTTCCCAGAAAAAAGAGGCTCAGTTGAGGGACTAAATTCCTTTTCTTTTATACGAGATGTAATCATTCCCTTTCCAATTTATATTTTATGTGGAATCACTCGTCTCACTTTTAAATTAGTGGAATGAGCTTGATTTTGACATAGAAACGGAGTTATTCTACTTGTGACTGTTAAGGAGTGTTTTTGTTCTTGATTTTAATGGAATGAGTTTATTTCTGCCCCGTAGGAATGAGTTTATTTTTTTACCGAAATGGAATATGTTCACCTTTCATTCCAGTTGAGTGAGTGAGTTCTCAGCCCTAGTCGGGCAATTTTACTTTCGGCTGAAGTGGAATGACTTTAATTTGACCCCCAATTGGAATGACTTGTTCGTTTTCTCTAATAGAATTACTTTACATTTGACCCAAATGAAATGAACAAGAGGAAAGATTTTACTTTTGGAATGACTTTACTTTTGGAATGACTTGTTCTCTCTAATGGAATGACTTTACTCTTGACCCAAATGGAAGGACTTTACTTTTGACTCAAATGGAATGACTTGTTCTTTTTTCTCCTATGGAATGACTTTGCTTTTGATCCCAATGGAATGACTCTCCCCTTTTCTCTAATGGAATAACCATGGAATGAGTTTACGTTATGTCTGTGGGAATGAGTTTACCTTTGGCACAAATAGTGTAAGTCTACTTTTGGCTCCAATGGAATTAGTAAATTTTTTAATTTAATGGAGTGAGTTTTTCACTCATGAGAAATGTTTTTTATTTTTATTCAGTGAAGTGAGTGTTTTACTCATGAGAAACAAGTTTTATTTATTCAGTGGAATGAGTTTTTCACTCACCAGAAATAGGTTTTATTTATTTATTTATTTGTAATTCAGTGGAGTGAGTCTCACTCACCAGAAATAATTTTTTTTTATTCAGTGGAGTGAGTTTTTCCCTTATATGAAATGAGTTTTATTTTTCGTAATTCAGTGGATAGAGGTTTTCCACTCACCAGAAATCATTTTTATTTTTTAAATTAATTCAGTGGAGTGAGTTTTTCGCTCACCAGAAATTTTTTTTATCAATTCAGTGGAGTGAGTTTTTCACTCACCAGAAATAAGTTTTATTTTTTTTTTATTAATTCAGTGTAGTGAGTTTTTCACTCACCAGAAATAAGTTTTTATTTTTTTTATTAATTCAGTGGAGTGAATTTTTCACTCACCTGAAAATAAGTTTTATTTTTTTTATTAATTCAGTGGAGTGAGTTCTTCCCTCATGAGAAATGTCTTAATTTCCACAACAAATAGAATGATTTGCAGGAAATCCAAACGGAGTTTATCGCCAAAAAGGCAGTCAACTTGCAAAGCAAGTCGAATGTGCAGGGAACAATGCATCTACGTTGAATAGATATAAATGAAATAAAATAGAACCAAAAAAGTTAAGTGAATAAGTCATCATTAGACGAGAGAAAGGAAACCTTGTTTTTTAAGTGTACTTACAAGTCAAGCCCCGTCACGTTTCGGAGTAAAAGTGGGAGACCGAGTTATTGTCGTTGCTCATTTTCGAAAGTAATTCAGCGGAAGGGAAAATCACCGTTGAATCCATAATGATATTGCGGTGTGAATACTATATACACACTTCAGCAGCTGCTGGTGCTGACGTATTTCTGACGTCGATTCCCATTGGCGGCTGAGGCGCCGCTTTCGCCCGGGCGCTTTCGTACGGCGTCGCTGATTGGCTGTTGGGAGGGCTGCTGTAGCGTGTTGCTTGTCTGTTATCTGATGACGTTGTGCGTGTGTGTGTGTGTGTGTGTGTCATGAGTAGGAATGTTGCTTAACACGCGAGAATAGAAAATCTGGAGCACTGATGAACGCAACAGGGCGTTCAGATATATCAACTCCCTGCTAGATACGTGAATCTCTCTCTCTCTCTCTCTCTCTCTCTCTCTCTCTCTCTCTCTCTCTCTCTCTCTGACTCAGACGCAAGCTAATAATTGTAAGCCAAAGAAAGTAAGCTTGACGCGTTTGTTGTTATAGACATTTTGAAGCTTATTTCTGTAATAATCACCAGAGGAGCTGGTTTATGACATTTATTACTGGTTTCGACTGTTTTCGTGGATATTATCGGGTTGTTTTTATATCATCTTTTTTTCATGTTTGTTATGTAACTCACGTTTAGCGTTTTCACTATTGTACTTGGAAAACGCCTTGAATGAATACGAGCGTGCTAAGTATGCTTATATAATATATAAATATAGATATACGATCTTATATATATATATATCTAATATATATATAGATATAGATATATATATAACTATATATATATATATATATAATCTATATTATCATATATCTATATATTATAATATATTTATATATATTATATATATATATATACTCCATTCCTGTGGCCTCTGCTATATTTATTGCCAAAATTGATTAAGTTACAGAGGTGTGTATATGTATGTATATATACATAGTATATATTTATATACTCAAGTATTTATATATATATATATGAAATATCCGTATATATGCGTGTATATATATGTGTATATATATATATGTTATACATAAATATACATACATACATAAATACATATATTATGTATATTTATATATGTGTGTGTATAAAACAGTACAGTTGCGCTCTTGCTTGATTAAATTTACGTCAGTATCCCAGAGAAAATTAAGGAAAACTTTCCTATCAAACCAAGAGAAACGATAAGAGGTGACGATTAATTGCTTTCAGTATTTTATTTTTGAAGTAAGTGCTAATCCAAAACTATTATCTACAGATTCCAACGGAAACCGTGAAATGCTATTTCGAACTCCTGTCAGTTTCAACCGAAATGTTTATATTTATTTTAGGTAAATGAAAATACAGATTCTAATTGAAAATCCGAATTTTTTTAAAGGTCAGATCAGAAACTTGGAGTTTTATTTTTTCAAATGATACGATGATTTCAATAGAAATAATTGAATTGATTTACAGCGCAAGTAGACCGATATTGTCAGAAAATTTCAAGTTCGTTTGAAATAAAGGAAATTTTTTTAAAAAGGCAGAACCCGATTTTTAAACAAATTATTAATGTTGGAAATCAACCAAATGCCCTGTCCTTGCCAAGGCCTGCAATAGACATAAAAAAAAAAAGTTAGAAATAAAGAAAAGGCAGAACCAGATTAAAAAAAAAAAAAAGATTATTTACTATTGGGGGAAAAAAATCAACCAAGTGCCCTCTCGTAGCCAAGGCCTAAAGTAAACATAAAAAAAAAAAAAAAAAAAAAATTAGGATAAAAAAACAGAACTCGATTAAAAAAAATTTACTATTGGAATTTTTTTCAACCAAATGCCCTCTCTCAGTCAAGACCTGGAGTAAATATAAAAAAAGAAGTTGAAAATATAAAAGAACGCAGAACCCGATTTAAAAAAAAAAATTTTTACTATTGAAAAAAATATCAACCAAATGCCCTGAAGTAAGCATAAAAAAGTAGAAAGCGTGCAAAGATGAAAGATTCAAAATTTTGACAGCACAGGGCCGTAGCAAACACATGAATTTTACCTGCCCAGATATTTTGCCAAATTGTTATAAAATTTAAGCCAGCTTCTAATAGAATTTTTGCAGCATACCTTTGTACAGTAAAAGATAAAATGTGAAATTTTGTTTGTTTATACTTGGCAGTATGGGGGTCCTAAGTCCAATCCCTGCTCATAGCATGACAGATTTTACAGGCTACAAGACTTACCATCTCATTTGTAAGCTAAGGGTCACTGTGTTGGGGTGTTCCAGAGTTCTACTCTCCGGGCCATTAGCAGCCACTGCCTGGTTCCCCCTGGTCCAAGCTTAGGTGACGAGGCCCTTAGACAGCTACATTATGTGCTTATGTTCGGTCTCTAGGTGATTGTAGGCTGACACACAATAATTTGCATTCAGTGGGTCCGTTAGTATATGACATATACTTTAATCCTTTAGTTATGTCTCAAGTAATTTTCTGATAAGTTCGGCATCCTTCTTGCCTCAGTGAATAGTATTAGATTTCATTGACTGGTTATTTCATGTAATCTGGAATCGTAATGATTGTGACCATTTACCACTTTTGGGCCCCATATTAAATTACTTAAAAAAAAAACTAAATTTTCTGCATAAATCATATTTTATAAGGAGAGCTTTTCCAATATCAGCTGCTTTTGGAAAAACGACATTCTGTGGAAAGTACTATTTATAAAATATACGTTTTCTGTTACGATTTCACGTGACGCCTTTTATACTTATATAAAACTAAATGCTATTTCCCTTGAACTTTTCAGTAATATCTATTATTCAGGACGTTTAGAAAATTGGCAGTAAATGAAAAGTAATTTTAAAGAAATGTGTATTTTGTCTCACGATTTCACGCCATACTTAAAACAGTGCCACAGTGGCGTGATCGGTATGGTATTGGCCTGCCACCTCGGTGACCGCGAGTTCGATTCTCGGGCATTGCACTAAAGGTTAGAGATATGTATTAATGGTGATAGAAGTTCACTCTCGACGTGGTCCGGAAGTCACGTCAAGCCGTTGGTCCCGTTGCTGAATAACCGCTGGTTCCATGCAACATAAAGAAACCATACAAACAAACAAACAAAATTTAATCACCACAGCTGAATCGCATTACTGTACGAAAGAATGGCTGGCTTACTCTAGAGGCCTTACGGAAGTACAATTACATCTCCGCATTTGAATTACAGGAACTTCCGAATTTATAAAGCGATAATATGCGCGCGCCCATTCCGACGGGCGGCCTACAGTGTTGTAATAAGGCGTCGCTGGGGAGGGGACTTGTGTCCTTACGCGAAGAGATTATTGCAAAGGGCCGTTGCAGGAACTTAATCTTTCCAGGAATGCTTTAATTAAACTTAAAGTAAAGTGGTGTGAGAGGGATGACGGGCCCCGTCCTTTCTGAGACATTCTTCGTCTTCTCTCTCTAATTAAACGAAAGCGCATAACGCAGTCTTCATTTCCGGTTGTAATAATAACGGTAATTGCTCCGTCATGTGATGGACAGAAATAATGGAAGATTTTGTTTATTTTTTTCTTTTCTCGTCTTGACACTTTCTTTCTTCTATGAATGCGCGTCGTCTTCATTTTGCACTCTCTCTCTCTCTCTCTCTCTCTCTCTCTCGCTTGTAAAATGATGTAATTACCTTGAGCAAGGCCAAGTTGCCCGCAGTATTTACAGAATGTAGTAGTGTTTCACACATATCGCGCATATATATATATATATATATATATATATATATATATATATATATATATATATATATATTATATATATAGAGCTCCATATACTCCCATATATGCACGTACATACATATATCCACATCCCGATATCCTTGCAATCTTCCCATATATCGACACCTTTCAATCTCCTCATATACACATGGCGTGCTCACACAGCCCCTCCCTCCCTCCATCCATCCAACTCCCGCCCTACCCCCCCCCCCCCCACCCCTCTGCATTCAGAAAAACAGCTTTCTCGTATTGTGAATATATTCACCCGCATTTTACTTGCTCGTGAAATAAGACACCGTTGTAATGATGTCGAAATTAGGGAGTTGATTGTCTCCCGTGCACACAAAATCGAATCTGTTCGGGTCCACCCTTTTCCACACTTGCAGACGTGAAAGTTTTTTTTTTTTTTTTTTTTGTGGGGAGTCGCGCGAGGCAACTTTCAGCTTTCAGCCCCTGTCAGAAGAATTGGCTTGATTTACATGAGTGCTTGCAGGAAAAATGAGGGTGTTGATGTCTCTCTCTCTCTCTCTCTCTCTCTCTCTCTCTCTCTCTCTCTCCGCTCTCTCACATATGGCATGCATCCAACCTGTTGCAAGAATTGCTTTACGTAGGTTTGTGCTTTCGATAAGAACGATCGGAAATTCTCTCTCTCTCTCTCTCTCTCTCTCTCTCTCTCTCTCTCTATCTCTCTCTCTCTCATCTCTATATATATATATAATATATATATATATATGTGTGTGTGTGTGTGTGTGATATATAGTATATATATGTATGTATGTGTGTATGTATGTATACTCACTATAACATGGAAATTAAATATCATCATATACTCATCAGAGAATTTAGCTGAATCTCTCTCTCTCTCTCTCTCTCTCTCTCTCTCTCTCTCTCTCATCTCTCTATATTAATATTTATAAATATATATTATATAATATATATTATATATATATAAATAATACATATATATATATATATAAATATATATATCCATAATATCATAATACATATATATATAGATATATGTGTTGTGTGTGTTGTGTGTATAAATATGTATATATTACATATATATATATATATATATGTGTGTGTGTGCTGTGTATATATATGTGTGTGTGTATGTGTATGTATGTAAACTCACTATAACATGGAAATTAAATTTCATCATATACTCATCAGAGAATTTGGCTGAATCTCTCTCTCTCTCTCTCTCTCTCTCTCTCTCTCTCTCTCTCTCTCTCTCTTTCTCTCTCGCAAAATTTTGCACCGAAACTTGATACTTACCTACCCGAAGAATTGCTTGATTTACATGAGTGCATTGCAAAATCAATGAACATGATTCTTTCTCTCTCTCTCTCTCTCTCTCTCTCTCTCTCTCTCTCTCTCTCTCTCTCAATCTATCACAGGTTATTCCTGTGAGTGATTTTTCGTCTGATTTCCCCCGAATCTGACTCAAGCAGCGTGATATTCCTGTAGAAATTCCTGCAAGCAAAAAAAACGTATCCACCACCATCGAGCTGTGACGTCATCAGCAAGCGAGTGTCTGGTGAGGCGTGAAACTAATGTATTAGAAAATGACACTAAGCTTTTACTCGCCCGGAGAGAAAGGATGAATGAACTGTAGTGAAATGAGTCAGTTATTCAATGAATGATAAGGTAAAGAGTGTTTTATTCTGTTTTCACAGTTTGAATGAGGCGAAGGGCATGTATGAATTTTTTTTATTTTTTTACGAAATTGGAAAATTTAGTTATTTGCATTTGTGTGTGAATTATGAATGGCCATATTATTATTATTATTATTATTATTATTATTATTATTATTATTATTATTATTATTATTATTATTATTATTATTATTATTATTATTCATTGACAAACATTAAATATGTTTTAATATCATATTTACACTTAGTTTGCACAAAACAGTGGTTTTTAATCTGTAACAATAACTCATTCCACCAATACATTATAAAATATTTTGTCCATAAAAGGGAAAATATTCTTATTCATAATGTCACAACATGTCCATTTTTCCGTATTTTTTTATTTATTTTTTTTTTCAGACGTATCTACAAAGACGGCAATACGTACTATCTGTTGTCTTATTTTTGAACAAAAACATTATCAATGTTCACACCAAAATGAAAAATAACCCTTGTTTTTCTTATTTGTTTATTTTATTTATTTTTCTATCTTTAAACTCACAGATATTTGTTCATCATAAATCTTTAACACTTCAAATATATACTGACACATTGATTAAAGTTAGTTAGCCTTAAAAATAGAAGATAAACAGATTTGACTTACTTTGTGATAAGTGTATGGTAGGTAATTTGATAGGTAATTTAGAAGATAGTACTGACGAAATTTAAGAAGCCATTTGGTGTTAAAATCAAAAGTGAAATTGGTGTTATTCACGAAGTACGAATTATAAACTTATATTTGTGAAAACTCAAAAACGATATCCGTAAACTGTATAATTATGCCGGTAATTATTTGTTAATTGAAGTAATATTGACTATATTTTAAGCACTTAACATTTTGTTCGTATATTATGTTTACTAAAGGGCCATTTTAAATCATATTCACTTCGTAAGCATTTCAGTTTGTAGTTCTGAATCATATGATAGTTTTAATCATTACCCCATTTTTAACCATGGGTTTTTTTTAAATCACTTATCTTTAGTTATTCATATTTTTAATTTCATGAATCTTATGAACATTTATATTTTTAATGTCTTTTCACCTACAATGACGCATAATCTTTTATGTTATGGCCCCATTTTTAACCATGTGTTATTTTGATAATTAATCTGTAGTATTTTATATTTTATTGCAAAGCACTTATAATCATTTATATTTTAATCTCATTACACCTGTAATTATTTATAGTTTTTATTCAATTAAACATATAATGACACATTTATTCATATTTTCAGTCTCATTACACTTATGATGACACAGGAATATTTATATTTTTAATTGTAGGGAAAAACTCTCTATGGCGAGAGTATATATAATATTCTAAAGGGTCCACAATAATACATAGTGTTAAGAGTCCGTGTATAATTTTTAAGAATTTACAAAAAGCTTTCGAACCCTTCCCTGGGTTCATCTTCAGTCCAAATCTGAAGATGAACCCAGGGAAGGGTTCGAAAGCTCTTTGTAAAGTCTTAAAAATTATACACGGACTCTTAACACTTTGTATTATTGTGGACCCTTTAGAATATTTTTAATCTCATTACAACTGTTGCGGCACTGAAAACCATTTATATATTTTTGCGATTGTCTCATCCGATGATCAAAAGGAATGGCGTATTGCATATTGCAATAGAAAAGGTATGCACGCAGTCTCTCTTCATTGCATGCAACAATGATGGAAAATGCATTCGGCCTCTTTGCAACTCTAGCGTTCACGCGTGCAACATTCAGACTTCCTTTCGTCTGGCTTGATTTTGCAACACAATTTTTGCAACATGGTTTTGCAAAGGTTCTCCGCTCCTCTGCCAACTCCCTTCTTTATCATCCTTGGGGCGACTGTTACCTGTAACCTTTTTCATTATTTACAGATTTTTTTTTTCTTTTATCATGTTTCTTCGGGTGGGAAGATTATTTTCATGTTTCTTGTCACTGAGTTGGTTTTGGTCTTATACTTTTAAATGTATTTTGTGTTTTATAATATATATATAATATATATAATTATATATATATAATTATATATATATATATAATCAATATATATATATATATATATATAAATATAGATATATATGATATATATATATATATATATATAATATATATATAATATATATATATATATATATATAATATATATATATATATATAATATATATGTATATGTATATATATACACATTGAACTTGGTTATATGTACAATTGTACTGTACATTCTTACAAAGGATAAAATAACCTCATTTAAACAGGTGTTTAACGGAGATTTTCTCCAAAAAGAGTTACAGTATAGGCTTTCAAAGACTACTACTTCCCATCGCCCAAAAGCCGGCTACCGGACGATGGGGACAGATAGTCCTTGAAAAAATTTTATTTTCTTGAATAAAATCTCTGTTAGATATATCCTGTTTAAATGAAGTCTTGTTAGTCTTTGTGTGTGTATGCGTGTATATACACACACATACATACACACACACACACACCGTAAGCCATTCAGACCACTGTCATCTCACAGTTTCGTCTCTGTCCATTTTCCTATTTCATAAAAATCTTCTTTTATCGACTTTCTTGTGATTTATTTTAGCCGTCAGGCCTTTAGATTTCATATTCAATGCTGAACAGAATATAATGAAAGCGTTCTATAAAAGGCATATTAATATTTTCAGCTAATCCGAACGAGCTTTTAAAAATTAACTGACATGTCATGTTTCGAATTCACCTTAGTCATCTCACGTCACACCTCTAGAGAGAGAGAGAGAGAGAGAGAGAGAGAGAGAGAGAGAGAGAGAGAGAAAAGGGGGAAAGTTCAGTCTTTTTCTGCAATAAAAAAAAAAGGAAGTGTTGAAAATAACTACCACACTGGTGTCTTCTGTTGAGTGATCGACTTAAACTATGGTATTAAGAGATTCTCACCTTTTGCCTTAACTTTCACTTTAACTTTTTTACTTTTTTACTCTTTTTATCGTTTTTGCCTTTTGATTTTATCATTTTATATCATCTTTCGTTTGCTGTTTCGGAGCCATTTTGTTCTTGTTCCGATTCTCGTCTTTGTTTGTTGATTGATTGATTGCGTTCTCGTTTATACTGTTGTTTACCTACTGTTTTTTGAGTCGACTGTATTTTTTCGTTCTTATTTAGTCCGTTCGTGTGTCCTTATTTCGACTTTACTCCTTTTTGTTTCTTTTGTTGATTTTGTTGCATTGTTTTCCACATTTCTGTCTCTGTAAAGATAATTTATAATTACGTTTGTTAATAATCTTTATTTTTCACAATTATTTATAATTACGATTGTATTTTTTTCACATTTTTTTCATTGTAAAGATATGCTACAGGTATGAACATTGATGATGTTTTTGTTCAAAAATAAACCAACAGATAGTACGTATTGCCGTCTATGTAGATAAGTCTCAAAAATAAAAATAAAATATATAAATAAAAAATACGGAAAAATGGACATGAGCCACAAAGTCATATTCTTTACGACATCATTTCCTCGTAAAGGAGTCGCCAACGTCCATGTCTTCATGTAAATAATGCATGAAAGCGAATGAGGAAGAAAGGGAAGAGATAATACGAGAGAGATGGTTATTGGTGAATATCAAAGGTGGTGTTTTTTTTCATCTTGCGTCAGGCGTATGATAATACATTATTGCATAATAATAAATGAGGAGAGTGTCTTGCGTATTGGTAATATATGTGAAGATTCCCTTTCTTAAAAGGCGATAGGCAACATAATGGTTCCGTCACGATAAATATTCACCAGTAATTTTGTGGGATGTGTCTCTATTTTTTTTTTTTTTTTTTTTTTTTGGGGGGGGGGGGTGGGGGGTGGTCCCGGGTTGGACCGACCTTCAAAAAGTCTGGATATGAAGTTTTAGTATGAGTGGAGGAGACCCGTTTTTTTTTTTTCACAAGTTTTTTTTCCGAGATTTCTAAGAAATTACTTCAATATGTATGACTCTGCGATACTATTATGTATCTTGGCATGTATTATGGACACTTGCGACTCTGCATAACTCATTTATGTCTCCAGAAACAATAGAAATCATCATATTTCGTTGACTCATGCGTGAATTTGTTTATTGTAATTTTATTTTTTTAAATATTAAGTTTAGGTGATTTGTACATTGACAAAAGCTTGGTAATAATAAAATGTTAAAATTAGCTATAAGCCCCTTGGATGTATGTTAATTAAATATTATGATTTAGCATTAGTGCTAATTACATTTAATTGTTTTGTAATAATTTCGCGAAAATGAGTAAAATACTATTCATTTCGAACCTATGCTTTGTATACAGAACCCTTTTGTGCTCTCTCTCTCTCTCTCTCTCTCTCTCTCTCTCTCTCTCTCTCTCTCTCTCTCTGTCCGTCTCGAAGAAAACTGCTCCCTCTCTCGGTCGCTATAATTACGGTAATTAGAAGGTACTTGGAGTTTCAGATGGGGGGGGGGGGAGAGAGAGAGAGAGAGAGCGGGTGTTTTTTTGGGAGGGGGGGACCGTCCGTCTCCCTCACAATCATCTTGGAGAGAGAGAGAGAGAGGGAGAGAGAGAGAGAGATGGAGAAAGGGAGATCGTAATAATACTCGTAATTGTCTGCCTTAATTAAATGATAATAACTTTAACTGACTCCGATTAATTTCCGATAAGGGTTCGGAACGTCGAGGAGCTATTTCTTCCCTTTTACTTTCTCTCTCTCTCTCTCTCTCTCTCTCTCTCTCTCTCATTATTATCATTCCATATTCTCGTAAGCCTTCCTTACATTCCTTTTTCATTTCCCCTTTCTTCTCCTCCTTGTTTTCCCACCCGTGTCATTTTGCAAGACTTATCTTAATCTCTTTCACTTATTCGTCCTTCTTTGTTTTAGTGGGTCAGGTTTTCCTGCAATGGAAGTGTATACATTTATATATATAAATATATATATATACATATGTGTGTGTTTCTGTGTATGTATATGTATGTATGTATGTATATATATATATATATATATATATATATATATATATATATTTATATATATATAAAATGTGCGTGTGTGCGTGTACAAAGAGAGAGAGAGATATTACCCCTAGATAAGAAGTAGAGAAATAAAGATATAAAACCGTCAACGTATGATACTAGATATCTTAAAAGTCTACTCTCTCTCTCTCTCTCTCTCTCTCGTGACTTGCTTCTAACCATCTTCATGCAAGTTATTCCACTTAAACTCCTCCTCCTCCTCCTCCTCCTCCTCCTCCTCCACCACCTCAGCTCACACCTTACTCATCGCCTTGTGAGTCACGCAAGAGATTACAATCAGAAAGTAAAAAGGAATCACCAGATGAAGGGGAGATAGAGAAGGGAGAGAGAGTGAGAGAGAAAGGGAGATAGGAAGAAAAAACAAGAAACCAATAAAAGGGTTGGTTACTTAGGGAATTGCTATGACTTGTTATTATAAATTTTTCTTTAGTATGTTTTGTGAGTCGTTCTTCTTATCGTTGTCATGGGAGCTAGAATAGTTTTATATACGAAAGTGTATCCTGTACGCACATACGCACTTGCTCGAGCGTATATACGCTTACACACATACACAAACAAAAGCACATACACACACACACACACACACATATTGTGCTTCTGTTGACTTTAGCAGCGTATTGTGTACATGGAAGTCAGTTGACTTTTATATATTGCACATAGAGTCGATAAACGCTTGGCATTAGCTCTCTCTCTCTCTCTCTCTCTCTCTCTCTCTCTCTCTCTCTCTCTCTCTCTATATATATATATATATATATATATACTATGTATATATGTATACATATATATGTATATATATAGTTATATATATATGTATATATCACGTCTGTGTGTGTAGTCTGTTTATATATATATATATATATATATATATATATATATATATATATATATATACATATATATATATGTATGTGTGTGTGTGTGTGCGTAATGATTGTGTATTTCTGTTATGGTATAATGAGAATTATTCAGTAAGTGAAAGCATTTGCAGGATATATTTCCAACTTGTCTACGAAATTAATTCACAAGTTTGGAAGGGAACTTTCTTGCACACTTCAGAATTCCACAAATTCATGAATTCGAGACGTCACTGAGGGGAAACTTCGTTCAAACTCTCGGCAACTTTATGCATCTTTGGTGAATTATGTGCTCTCCCTGACCAGTGGACTTTACGCTCGCTAGGTGGCCTGTTTACTTTATGTATCTTGGTAAATTATGCTCACTCGGTGGACAGTGCTTCTCCCTACTTGATCATATTACTGCAGATGGTGGCGCTTCGCCTTTCCTTGTAATTATTCAGTTGTGGTTATTTCGGCATTGGTTTTTGGTACTTTCTCTCTCTCTCTCTCTCTCTCTCTCTCTCTCTCTCTCTCTCTCTCTTGCTTGGTGAGTCGTACCCGCGTGAAGTCAGATTAATCAACAGATATCACAAGTTTAACATACGACTAGAATTTGAGAAATATCTAGAAGTGTTCGTGAACTATCGGTGATAAGATTAGTGTGAAAATAGTAGGATAAAGCGTCTTCTAAGTTAGTTTATCAAGTGTAATACTATAAATCAGAACAAGATGGCAGTAAGTTCCAACTGCGGGAAGAGGTGGCGTAATTTGGCGTGTCTAGCAGATTCGCAATACGATGAGGTAGCAGGAAGGGAACTGGCATTTCTCATCTATGAAATCAGCAACAGTCCTAACCAAAAAGATACAAAAGCATTCATAGATATATTAGAAGGATATAATCCTTCAAACTGGAACAAATCTAATGAAAACATCTTGAAAATAATTGAAGAAGTTCCAAATAAAATCCAAGTGGTCAAGAGACTCATAAAGAAAATATACATAAACCAACATATTCCGACAAAAGAAAATGAATAAGGTGAATCTTGTGAATATCCTAATTGATGCATTAGGAAAAAGAATGCCAAAAGCATGCAAACTGTGTAAGGTTTGGTATAGCATAGTCAATCCACAAAACCTAATCAGAAAATGTGCTGCATGCAACATTCCGACCCATCCACAGTGTGCTGAGGTAATACAAGATTTGAGAAAAGATACAAGAATTTTTTGTTCAACATGTCTATCATGGATAGACAATGTTATTAAATCAAGATTGAATGTACAAATAGTTGAGGATGAAGAAGAAGAGAAGAGGAAGAAGAAGAAGAAAAAGAAGAAGAGGAAAACGGAAGAGAAGTAAACAAAAATGAAATGACAGAAAAAAATAAGGAAAACAAAGAACAAGATAAAAGTATGAATGCAGAGATACTCATTGATACTACTATGAGGCAATAAAGCAGCATACCTACGAAGAAATAAATTACGATATGACAACAGAAAAGCAAATCCCGAAGAGGCTCTACCCAGATCTATACAATGACGGGAAAGAGGAAAAAATAGACAAGAAAGACAAAATCTGCAACCTTTTGAAAAGAGGGAATTGCAGATTTGGAGAAAGATGTTACTACAAACATCCTAAGATATGTCAAAACTATGAAATATATGGTAAATGTGGCATACTTAGATGGATATGGGGATGATTCAGAGAATCTGCCATCCATGTAAAAACCTAAAAGAAGGAAAAGGATGTAAGTTCGACAAAAAATGCAAATATATGCACCCTGTAGCCATGAATCATAATCAAATAAATAACCAACCAAGTAATAAAAACCAAAATAAGAAAGAAACAAATAAAGAGAGAAATCAAGAATATCAGGTAAAGAGAAAAGCAAACCACCAATGAGATATGCAGAGGTGTCAGCAAAAAATTTCAAAGCATCAGCTCCGAAATTCTACTCAAGAGATAATAACTGTATTTATTATGCAAGAGGATATTGCAGAAACGGAGAGAAAATGCAGATTCAGACACAAAATTAATAATTATGATGAAGGAAGATCAAATATTATGGAAAAGTTGGATTTTTTAATGTCAGAATTTCTGGAATGAAAAAAGAACAACATACCAGAACAGGAAAGAGACATGGGAAAATCCTTATTACTACCAGTATTAAATGAAGGAGAAAACACGCAAACCATCATAGTGATGAATGCGCAGGGTTTAGTTACGAGTAACTCAAAAAGAAAAATAGAGTACTTAGAAGAACTAACCCAAAATGAAAAGAAAATAGATATAATGAATATAAGTGAAACCTGGTATTCCCAAGAGACTGGGAATGATGATCAAATAAAAGGGTTCCAAACTTATAGATCAGATAGAAAAAATAGGAATCAAGGGGGAACCGCAATATATGGGAAAGACAAAAAACAAGGAAAAATATATGAGAAATATAGTAACTCAGAATGTGAACTAATAGCGGTAGAATTTGAATCTGAAAAATTGATGAACATAGTAAATATATAGACCTCCTAATACTAAAGAGTTTGACTTAATAATTGAAAAATTGGATGATATATGTAGAAATCACAAGGACTGGACTATTCTCCTATCTGGTGACTTCAACTTTCCTTTCGTAGAATGGAAAGAACGAATAGGAGATTGTGGTTGTACTTATACATATAAAAAGAGAGTAATAGTAGTGCAGAAGATAAGAGGCAATTTGAAAAGCTATTAGATATGCTACTAGAATACAACATTCAACAAATAAATCACCTGCCAACAAGAAAGGAAAATACTTTAGACCTAGTATTTGTGAACGAGATGAATTATGTTAAAGAAATAATAGTTTATAATGCGAATATTTCAGACCATAATGTCATAGAATTCAACAGTTCATTCCAAAGCAAGTGAAAATAGAGATAAGCAAGAAATGAAAAAGTGGGAAGGATATGGAAAATACAACTTCTACAGTAAAAATATAAAATGGTCAGAAATTAATGAAGAATTAAACAAAGATTGGGATAACATTCGTAGTGAGTGACGTAAGTGATGATAAGGGTAAATACGGAGATATTATATAAAATATTGGAGAAAATAGTGGAAAAATATATACCGAAGAAGAAAAGTAAACATCATTCATGCATACCAAGAGACAGAAGGATCTTGTTCCAGAAAATCAGAAAGGTGGAAAAAGGTCTTGCAAAAGAAAAAAAATGCATGGAAAGTTATAGAACTAAAAAGTAAGATAGAAAATGCAGAACAAAAGATTATACAATCAAAAGAAAATGAAACGGGACTTGAAGAAAAAACCCTATTAAATATCAAGCAAAACCCCAAGCTATTATACTCATATGCGAAGATGAATAAAAGAAGAATAGAAATAGGCCCTCTGAGAATTGAAGGGAGATTAACGAATGAAAAAAGGAAATTTGCAACATACTGGCAGAACGATATAAGAGAGAATTCACCCCTAGAATAGATAAATGAAGATAATGATATAGAAGTAAGGGATAGAAAATAGTGAATATTTAGCTGACATAGATATTAATGAAGCTGATATTGTGCAGGCTATTATGAAATTAAAAATGGAGCTGCTGCAGGGCCTGATGAATTCCTGCTATTTTGTTAAAGAAAGTAGTTCATTCTATCGCAAAGCCACTTGCAATATTATTAAGACAAAGTGTAGATACAGGCAAGATTTATGATGAGCACAAATTAGCATATATTACCCCTACTTTCAAAAGTGGATCAAGACTAGAGGCAAGTAATTATAGGCCTGTGAGTCTAACATCACATATTATGAAAGTGTATGAAAGGGTAATGAAGAAAAATATTATGAAACATTTAATAAAAAATAATTTGTTTAATAAAGGACAACATGGTTTCGTACCCGGAAAAAGTACACAAACCCAACTGTTAGTCCACCGTGAGAACATATTCAAAAATATGAAAAGCGGAAATGAAACAGATGTGGTTTATTTAGACTTTGCAAAAGCTTTTGATAAAGTAGACCATAATATATTAGCGAAGAAAATTAGAAAACACAATATCGTGGATAAAGTAGGAAGATGGTTAAAAGAATTTTTACACAACAGAAAACAGATAGTTATTGCAAACGACGAGAAATCGGATGAAGTCAAGGTAATATCCGGTGTGCCGCAAGGTACGGTGTTAAGCTGCAATACTGTTTTGTTATTATGATTGAAGACATAGACAATAATGTGAAGGATTCGTAGTGAGTAGTTTCGCAGATGACACAAGAATAAGTAGAGAAATTACTTGATGAAGATAGGAACGCTCTACAAAGAGACCTTAACAAAGTATATGATTGGGCAGAGGTAAATAGGATGGTATTTAACTCTGATAAATTTGAATCAATAAATTATGGAGACAGAGAAAGAAAGCTATATGCATATAAGGGACCTAATAATGAGACCATCACAAATAAGGAAGCAGTTAAAGACCTTGGTGTGATGATGAATAGGAACATGTTATGCAATGATCAAATAGCAACTCTGTTGGCAAAATGTAAAGCAAAAATGGGATGTTGTTACGGCACTTCAAAACAAGAAAGCTGAACACATGATTATGCTTTATAAAAACATATGTTCGTAGTCCACTTGAATATTGCAATATGATATGGTACCCACACTATCAAAAGGATATTGCACAAATAGAGAGTGTACAAAGGTCCTTTACAGCTAGAATAGAAGAAGTTAAGGACCTAGACTACTGGGAAAGACTACAATTCTTAAAATTATATAGTCTAGAAAGGAGAAGAGAACGCTACATGATAATTCAGGCATGGAAACAGATAGAAGGAATAGCAGAAAATAATCATGGAACTAAAAATATCAGAAAGAGCAAGCAGAGGTAGATTAATAGTGCCCAAACTATACCAGGAAAATAAGGAAAGCACACAGGACATTAATCCACTACGCACCAGCATCGATAATGCAGCGTCTATTCAATGCGTTGCCAGCTCATCTGAGGAATATATCAGGAGTGAGCGTAGATGTGTTTAAGAATAAGCTCGACAAATATCTAAACTGCATAACAGACCATCCAAGATTGGAAGATGCAAAATATACCGGAAGATGTACTAGCAACTCTCTGGTAGACATTAGAGGTGCCTCACACTGAGGGACCTGGGCAACCGAACAGATGTAAGGCCTGTAAGGTAAGGTAAGGTCTCTCTCTCTCTCTTTCTTAAGCCCATTATTTTCGCATACCTTAAATCATTCGCTCTGCATCAGAGAAAATAATAAGAAGCATTTGCCAGTGAAAGATTCTCTCTCTCTCTCTCTCTCTCTCTCTCTCTCTCTCTCTCTCTCTCTCTCTCTCTCTCTCAGAGAAAGTTAACAACACTTAATATGGATGGGGATTGTAAATTTTAATTTCCTTTTACAAAAATAGAAAGAGAATTAAATGATTCTCGAGATTATTCTAATATATGTTGTGAATTTGAAATAATTTTCACCATTAAACGCTCCTTCCCTTCGATCATTGAAGTTTGACTTTGTTCACTTTCTATCATTATTCATTCTTTATTTCAGTCTCTTTGTGCTAAGAATTACTTACAATCTTCCCTTTGATCATTCTCTCCATCTATACCCAATAGATTTCTCTGCAAGTAACCGATCTTTCTACCGTTTAATAACATTATTGCAACAAATAACTTTCTCTCATCAATCTCATACTTTGGTTTTGCTGTCTTTCCGAAACACGCACACGCGCATGCGCACACTCACAGATATGCATATATATATATATATATTATATATATATATATAAAATATATATATATATATATATATATATGATACAGAGAGAGAGAGAGAGAGAGAGAGAGAGAGAGAGAGAGAGAGAGAGAGAGAGAGAGATAATGCCAAGCTTCTATCGACTCTATCTGCAATTGTTGCAATAATGTTATATATATATATATATATATACTATATATATATATATATATATATATATATATACATATATATACAGGTAATCAATGATTATTCATTACTTTACTTACCATTTACCTATACTTATAACATTCTCACATGGCACAGTTTATTTTATCATTTGAATTTTACTTTCACTCCGTAAATAACCGATCTTTCTCTCCTTTTTCCAGTCGCTCATTCCGCTCCCTTTCTAAATGACAACCACACCAAAAAAAAAAAGGGAGAGAAGAAAAAAATATCGACCTTGAAATCGATATCTCGTGTTGAGTCCTTGACCGAGTCTCGATATACCAAATTGACCTTAATAAACGATTAGCCCACGCGTCGATGTTTACCCCTGTAATGTTCGCGGTTATGTGGAATGTTTGAATTGTTTTGTTGATTATGGGCGTCAGTTAACATTCTGTAGGTGAGGGGAGGTTGTTAAATTAGTTACCTGTATGTGAAGGTTGCTTGACGTAGTATATTATATATATGTGGTTTGTCTATTTATAGGGGTATCGGGTCTTATATGTCAAGGGTATGCAGGTGGGATGTGGTTGATATATATTTATTTATATTATTTATATATATATATATATATATATATATAATATAATATGCGTGTGTTTATGTACATATATATAATATATATATATATATATATATATATATATATATATATATATATATAATATATATGAATATACGCACCACTATTAACTTAAACGATATTGAGAGAGACACAACAAAATACATTTACTCACCAAATCATTTAGGGTAAAATGACACACTCTAAGAATACTGACGATGACCCATCGTTAAAAACCAATGAATCCTAAATTCGTCACTTCTTGAAGGTATATTACTCCACCGCGTACATTGACTCACACTCTCCTCACCCCTTATCCCGGGACAGTCTTCGAGGAAGAGGACCCCTGGGACTAGGGTGGAGGGGAGTGGAGGTAGATGGATGACCGTGGGAGGAGGGTGGTTATTGATAGTAGAGATTAGGGGGTAGGGGGGTGGGAGGAGGAAGTGATGACCAAGGGGGTAGCGTGACGTCACTGAGACGCTCCGTGCGATGTCTCACGGGAACTTCGTCTGCGTAACTTCGGTCTTGGTGATTCATATGGAATTTGCGTAAGTTCTTGGCTGGCGTCTGAAAATTTATTATTTTTCTACTCACTAAAACGAATATTTTACAGAAATAATTATATGTATATATATAATATACAGACATACAGGTACATATACTACATACATGCATAATAACATACATACATACACACACACACACACACACACACATATATATATATATATATATATATATGTTATATATAGATAGATAGATAGATATATATACGTGTATATATATATATATATATATATATATATATAATATATATATATATATATATATATATATATATATATGAATGTGCGTGTGGGTTATTGTGTTTGTATACTGCTCCTAGCCGTGACTATTGTTTTTAGAGAATATTATTATTATTATTATTATTATTATTATTATTATTATTATTATTATTATTATTATTATGTACCAAATTAGTTGAATTGTTCGTTGTGTTGAGAGTTCCTTTCAATTCCGATATCTAGCTCTTAATTACGTATAAACAGTTACTTTTAGAAGTAATTACGTCACCTAGCCTACGTTGAGACTAAGGAAGTAGGGCTTTACTTAGAAAAAAACTTTAGAAAGTAGCAAATTACTTTTCAAAGTAATGAAATAAAGACTCTAAGAAAGTAGCACATCACTTGAAAACGAAACTGAGAAAGTAACGTATTACTTTTGCCACAGAGATTTATAAGAAAGCAGCATATTATTTGTAGAAGAAATATTGAGAAAGTAGCATATGACTTTGGCAGAGTAATAAAATAGAGCCTATTAAAAAAGTAGCATATTTCGTGAGAAAGAAAATTTCAGAAAGCAGCATATTACCCTTGCAAAGTAAAAAATAACAGAGACTTTTAAGTAGCACTTCACTTTCATGCGAGTAGTATAACGTTTTCTAAGTAGCTTTGAGTGAAGTGTCACATGACTTTCCGAGTCATTGCATGCTAAAAAAAAAAGGGGGTATTCCATTACTTCTTGAAGAACCTCTGAAGAAAATCGCACGTTATTGCTTCGAACTCCGACATAAATAAGCCTTTCAAAACTTAACTTCATCGATTGGCTCGTGACAGAAATCGATTAACCATAAACAGCAGCAGCAGGAGGCCGTGCCTATACCGTTCGATACGTGGGACGACGACGTGACAGTTCGAGGAAAAGTGGGCCATGTCACGATCCGAATGATCAGTTTGGTGTCGTCGCTTTCACTTTCCTCCTCTTCGCGAATGTCCTGGGAAATGTTGCGTGTGTCAGACGTTCATGTTGTTGTTGTTGTTGTTGTTTCGTTGTTATCAAATACAAATGAGAAGTAACTCTCTGGAATGGACGTGGAACTTCGTGTGTTTTTCGTAATCTACAGTGCAGTACATTTTCTTATTATTATTATTATTGCAGCTGTTGTTGTTGTTAACAAATACAAATGAGAATTAATGCTCAAGAATTGATGTGGAACTTTGGATGTTTTTGTAATTTACTGTGTAATACATTATTATTATTATTATTATTATTATTATTATTATTATTATTATTATTATTATTATTATTATTATTATTGTGGATGCAGAACAAGACAAGATTGGCATTCTTTAAACAAACACTACTGGTTTTAATTACCAAAACATTTTGACAAGTTAATGTTTATGTTTGACCATTTCATTCTCTCATCAAATTTTTGTACGCGTTCCTTTATCTATATTATATATATATATATATATATATATATATATATATATATATATATATAATATATATATATATATTTGGATGTGTGCAGTGTTGGTCTCTTGAGAATCGAAATCAGATACATCATACTATAATATTATGTGTTTGTCCATGAATAGTGTGTAGACTGTAGAGTGTACGTTTGTGTACATTATAGTGAGAAAGCTTTTTAATTTTTTTTTATTTACTTTTTTTTCATAAGAGCTAATGCTTTATAACATGGCCCTCCTCTCCATCTCCCACACACACCCACCCCCACCCCCATCCCCCATCCCCACCTCACCCCCACCCTGGCCACGCGAGACTCCTCCAGCGGTTACGTCACGAGTCGAAAGAAAATCCCGTATTTGTCTTGTTTTTGTATTTGTCTTTTACAATAAATCCGGCGCCACCGTAAGTTTGTCAGAGGATAATCCGCTTAAGGGCTTTGGGGCGCTCTTAATTGTGACCGTCTAAACGCCGGGTCAAAAGTATTTTAACAGTGATTAGCGATCCGCTAATGACCCCGGTAATTAAATACAATGTGATTTTGCCTTTCGGTACTTATTATTAATTTGGACTTACCGGACCCAGGACTTGTTAAGCCGTCGCCGCCGCCGGCTCAGACGTTATTTGCATAATATATGCAAAATTAAGACTAATCCACTGACAAGATTGGCTCACGATTGGCCCCGATTTCCTGATGATTGATGATTGATGATGATGATGATGATGATGATAATGATGATGCGTAAAGCAGCGCTGATTGGTATTTAGGATTGTTTATGTATTGTTTCTGTATTTTAAATGGTAGAGTTTTTTCTTTCTTATTTGGATGTTTATCGTTTCGGTTTCAGGGTCATTTAACTCTATCAGCGATGATAAAAGGAGACTTTATCAGTATTATATTATATGTTATTGCTTTATCATATCTCTTATTTGTATATATATTATTTACTATTATATAGAGCTTATATATATATATATATATACTATATTATATATATATAATATATATATATATATTCCAATTACCATATATATATTAATAGATATATATATAATATATTATATATATTTTATTTTATATATAGATATATATATATAGATATTACCTAGATATATGTATATATATATATATATATATATATATATATATAGATATCTCTCTCTCTCTATATATATCAATATATATATATATTATATATAAGATATTTCTATATATATAGATATTTTCTATATATATAGATATATTCTATATATAGAGATATCTATATATATATGTAAATATTATATACATGTATAAATATATATATATATATATATATATATATATATATATATATATATATATATATATATATATATTTAATGGAACGCTTTTAATTTGCTGTTTATTTTAAACCGTAAAATCAATTTTTTTTTGTATCACATTTGTATACATATTACAGCTTGTTCTTGATGTTGGAAGCCGGTTGTCCGTCTGTCTGTCATACGATTAACTTTCAAGGAAAACAAATCGTTTCAGATTGGCGATTTGTCGTCATGAAATCCATCTTGATTTTATGGGGCCGACTTCTACCTCTTGGAGGCTCTCCAGGGAATTTATATGACATGTGATTTGTTACTTCCCTTACTTGTTTGCTAATAATTTTCCTTGTGCTCTAACTCAGTTCTTAACCTTCTTCGTTTGTTCATTCTCCCTTTTTGCTGTAACTAATTTCTTACCCTTTTATTTTATACTTTTGACATTTTACTTTTACAAATTTCTTACGCTTTTCCTTTTGTTAATTTTGTCTTTTTACTGTATCTAATCTCTTTCCTTTTTCAGTCAAATTTCATTTAATTTTCATAGGTCTCTTTTGCTTAAGTGTAAATTTTCATACACACATTTTTTTTCTTTTGCTACAATAATGATTTCGTTTTCCTTAAGTTGCGTAATGCTTATAAGAGTAGTATAAATTAACAACAATTTTACATTTTCTCTGGTTTTCATTATAAAAGTCATTTTTCAAAATCGTTTTTCATCCCTGCCTTCATATTTAATTTTTATTTCATTTTTTTTAATCAAGTCTTTCATTAGTACCCATTACGCCGTCATAATCAACCAAGTTTTTCATTATTGACTGTGCAGGCGATACCTTGATAAGATATTTCATAACGAAAAAAACTGTGTGAGAGAGAGAGAGAGAGAGAGAGAGAGAGAGAGAGAGAGAGAGAGAGAGAGAGAGTCAACTTTATATACTTTGGAATGATTGCGTAAATATATAATATATATATATATATATATATATATATATATATATATATATATATATATAGAGAGAGAGAGAGAGAGAGAGAGAGAGAGAGAGAGAGAGAGAGATAACGTCCCTGTGTATGTGTATGTGTTGTGTATTTGTGCGTGGTGTGTTTGTGTATCTGGGCCTCGCGCGAGAGACTGTTCGTTTCTATTTCCGTAAGCAATCAAATAACTTATTCGTGTATTACTCCGCTCTGGCGTCGCAAAAGGGCAGGTCTTCATAGCTCCCCTTAAGGCACGAATGGCCCACGCTGGCCTAAACTTGCGTCTGTGTGGCCCTGTGCCCAGGGGCCTTCAGGATTTGCAAAAATGCCAGTTTTTATGACCGCTGCCCATTACGTGTGGGGCCATGAACGTACCTACCCGTGTTGCAATGTTTTTGTTTTTTTTTTACTTTCCTAAAAATATTCTTTTCATTACAATTTTCTTTAAATTCCATATCTTATAATCTTTATTAGCGCCAAATACCTTTTATGTAAAGTACAGCTTCTGTATACTTCCGGAAAACATACTTTGAATTTTTTTTTTTTTTTTTTTTTTTTTGTTTTTTTTTTTTTTTTTTTTTTTTTTTTTTTTTTTGTATACCGTAAAAATTTTTTGCTGTAAAATCCGGTTCAATTAACGTTTCGTCTTCTGTTCTTTGTGCACTTTTGAGATCATGAGCGATCTTGGATGAATCTGAAATCTGAAGACTTTGTACCTGTAGAGTTTGCAAAAGAAAAAAAAATGAAAACGCGTAAAAGCTTCCAAAAAAAAAAAATTGCAAATCTCTTTCAAAAACTCGGCACAGCCTTTTACAGTCTGCCGTGTTTTTCACTTTATTTATATTTTGAATCGCGTTCTTTTCATTTATTTCCCCAGACATAATCCCAAAAGGTATACAAGAGATTAAGAGATTTCTGGGGTTATATTCCGTAATCTCATAAAGTGATAGAAATATAACGGCGGGGGTTAAAAAAAATGTATGTTTTTATTTTATTATTTTTTTTTTTTTACAATTCCCGTTTTCATCTTGTATTTTTTTCCATGTTTTCCTCTCTTTTATTTCTTTCCAAGATTGTGTGTGTGTGTCTCTCTCTCTCTTTATTTTTATTTCATCTTTATTTTTTTTTTTTTAGTTTTAGTTTTGAAGTCCGCGGATAGATGTCGCTGGCTTCAGCCCGGATTACTTTTATAGTTAGACGGCGCTGACATTTATGCAGATTTGCGAGTGCGTTCCTGTTAGTTCATGTAAATAACACGTTTTCCTAAAATAAAGGAAGATTAAAAAAAAACCGCTTATATATATATATATATATATATATATATATATATATATATATATATATATATATATATATATATATTAAGTCACAAATCTCATTTGATGATATTATACCTGGTGGATTATTAATGGTGAGTGCTTCGTCCCCGACAGGATTCGAACGCTGCTTGGTCTAGGAGCAACGATAGACCGCAACTCTCTTTTTTTCCAGGTTCCTTTTCCCTTACGAGTTATTCGCTTTTGTTGCTGGTCACCCATCCAATCATTAACCAAACCCAACATATTTAGAGGGTTTTTTGGTTCTCAGCAACTATTTCGAAATGAGTTAGCTATCTAATGTCGTTTGCCACCTTGGCTTGCTTTGGCACCTGCCAGTCGACTGACTAATACGTGCCTTATTCAGTGCACTTTATATATTATATATTATATATTATAATATATTATATATCTATATATATATATATACTATATGATTATATATATTTACTATATATTTATATATTATATATAGATATATATATAATATATATAATATATATATATACATATATATATATATATATATCTTATTAATATATATTATATATATATATATATATATATAGTGTATATATATATAGATATATATATATTATCTATATTATTATTATATATATATGTTACCTCTATTCGAGGTAACTATTTAGATTTATAAAGTTGATTTTAAATATATATATATATATATATATATATATATATATATATATACTACATATATTATTATATAGTAAACTTTATAAATCCAAATAGTTACTTCGCAAATTTCCATTGACTTCTCCAGCAATAATGAACATTACCATGAACACGGACAATTGTTCAATCGTTTCCCTTGTGAATAACAGTACATTCATATCAGAAATGTTTTTGAGAAAAATTCGAGGATTTGTCATCATCATTGTTGATGGCGACTTACGTATGTAGAGTGTTATTTGTCTATGTTCTCTATATATACACACACACACACACACACACACACACTATATATATATATATATATATAT
>NC_061097.1:49605228-49637728 GCF_015104395.2 Macrobrachium nipponense | reverse complement strand
AATGTAATGACAAAGTGGTTATTGTTTGTTTAGGATAATGGATTCTGCTGGTCTCTGGTGGTTATAGACGCGACACGGTGTCATTACATGAACTTATGTACATCTAAGTTGGTCGGACGAGTCCTTAGGTCCAAGTCAGGCCTCGTGTTGTTCCCTTACACTTGTGGGGCGTCTATTGGCAGGGACCCGTGCTGGTTTAACTTAAATGGGTAAAAAAAAAAAAGTGTGTTGGGCTAGCAGCTGCATCCCAGAAAGTCTTGACAGTCGAAATGGTAGAACCGTCTGGAGCCAGTCTTAATAAAAGGGATAATAATAATAATAAAGTCACTTTTCAGCTTACAAATACCCACAAAAACATGAGCAAATGGTACAGCTGAAATCTTGACCAAATGGGCATTGCAGACCAATGCCCAATGCCCAAAATGTCATAATTGATAAGTGTCCATCAGCATATTATGGTTAACTGAAAGGATAAATGAGCTGGCATCGCAAGGAATTCGGTCTGTTATTTAGTAACAAGATGTTGCAGTGCAACTACTGTTTCGTGTAGATAAATCTTTTACCAATAAGAATATGTTAACGCACTTGAAACTTTTAAGATTTCTGCACCTAATATCGTTAACAACGTGAAAGGTGATTTTAGTCATGGTAATTGCAATTGACTGATTTCGTTTGTAAACTGTCAGCGCATAATAAACTGGAGTGAAGCCATTAAACAATAATTTTGACAAAAAAAATTCAAAGAAATCTAGAAGAAAAAAACTAGAACCACGTCATTGTTTATCAAAGACAGAATAATTTCGAATAAAAAAAGGAGAAATTCCGCAGCGAATATTTTTCAGTCATTCTGCGCCTCCCGCCAAACTTTCTGTCTTAACTCGCCTCACGTGACAGGCGCCGTGGGTGGGAGGAGGGCGTGAGGCGCGTGTCTGTTGCCGGCTGCGGCTGTGGCGGCTGTGGCTGTGTTCATCTGTGTACTTTCTGGAACATTAAGCATCCTTCTCGGAGACACGAAAACCGTGCGCGCGTGCGCGTGCTGCAAGCCACCTGGATTTGGCGGGAAAGGATTTTTTTTATTTGCGCGGGAAGATTCAAACGCGAAGGACGTTGGAAAAATGGGGTTAGGGGAGGGGACAGGGGAAGGGGTGAAGGTGGGATGGGATTCTCACTCAGTAGGGTAAAGTAATGGCTTTAAGTCTCGTGTGGGGAAAAAAAGGCAAAGGGTGATAAGGGGTTCTTGCAAAAGGCCTAAGAGTGGAAACATAGCCAACAAGACAAAGTACTTTGATGAAGTAACCTACGGAAAGGGGGAGGGGGGGAGTCTTGTAAGACAACAAGTTGGTTAAGTAGCCTTGGTTGATGGAGATTTTAAAACTCCAAAACAAATCCAAAATAAATTAGTAGGAAAAAGCTACTTGCTTAAATTTATGTTCTAGAGGGTTTCATTGTTCAGTTCATGAGAAAGAACGAAATCAGTAGGGTTGAGAATTGGTCGAATAATAGGGGACGGTGTTGCAAAGAAAAAAAAATAGTGACTTAAAGAAAATAGTTGCGTAAAGGTGGATATTTTTTGTAAAAGGAAAAATCTAAATCCTTAGGACAAAGGAGTCGGTTGATCCTGTAAAACGCAAAAAGAAGAATTAGACAGTTAATAGTTCAGTTTCACTGGTTGAGGGAGGGTGGGGAAGGGGTACGTACACTTGGGGGGGAAGGGCTGCACGAGGTCTTGTAAAATGCAACAGAAGAAACAAAAGATCAGTTAGGTGAAGTATAGTTGGTTAGGGTAAGGGTAGGCGATAAAGAGCACTTGCAGAATGAAGAAGAGGAATAAGGGAAGTGAAACGATGATAAGAACGGAAAACACATGAGGACATATGAATTAGGTAGCACTGTCGAGAGAGAGAGAGAGAGAGAGAGAGAGAGAGAGAGAGAGAGAGAGAGAGAAATAAGGTTTTGTAAAACGCAAAATAAAAAGCAAGCATTTACAGTTAGTAGGGCGAAGTAATTGGTTAAGTCACACCAAAAGAAGAAGAGAAGGAGAAAGAAGAAGAAGAAGAAGAAAAAGAAGATTGAAAGAGGGAGGCAGAAGTGTTTGTTGTAAAACGCAATAGACGAAGAAAGCATTCACAGTTAGTAGGCCAGAGTAATTGGTTAACTTACGCCGGGAGAAGAAGAAGGAGAGAGAGAGAGAGTTTAGTAAGACGTAAAAGACGAAGGAGGCATTCTCAGTTAGTAGGGCAGCGAGAGAGAGAGAGAGAGAGTATATTATAAATATAAAGGTCTTGTAGTACATATAATGTCTCCATGCTCCGTCGGTAATGGTAGTAACCCAGTTGCGCGCTCGAGTGGGTGTTTATTGTCTCTCGAAGACTGCTCGGTTTTTTCGACCGAGTGATTTTGTGATACGGCTGAGACCTGCCTAGTCATCGTCAAGGGGAAACTGTTTGAAATCGATATGATAAAGATAGATTAGGATCGGTTTCTCTCTCTCTCTCTCTCTCTCTCTCTCTCTCTCCTTGTCCCGGTGTGACTATTTACCAACTACTTTGCCATAGTAACTGAGAATGCTTTACTGTTCTTTTGTATTTTACAGTGCCATCTCTCTCTCTCTCTCTCTTCTCTCTCTCTCTCTCTCTCTCTGTATGACTTAACCAATTACTTTTGCCCTAATAACTGATAATAATTATTCGTTCTTTTTTTTTTTTTACTTTTACAACTTCCCCCCCCCCTCTCTCTCTCTCTCTCTCTCTCTCTCTCTCTCTCTCTCTCTCTCTCTCTCTCAAATACAGTTGTGTAAAGAATTTAAGGAGAAGAGATAATTGTTAATCTCTTAATATTCTGAACTACGACCACAGCATATTAAATAACTACGATGTCAGTTGCAAGAAAAAACACATTTGTACTCGCTGTTGTATTTGCAAAAAAAAAAAACATAAATAATGTATTTTGTATTTTCCGAGTTTCAAATTCAAAGAAAGATCGGGAACCGACAAACCCAGCACGTATCGGAACCGCCTACCCACTGAAGGCCAGGTGTCCTGAAGCGGCGGCAGCAGCAGTTCCCCCCAGCGGCAGCAGGCAGCAGGTGACCTGGCAGCCTTGGACACTTTGTGGTTTGGTGACTCCACATGCAAGGTAGTTAGCCCGCCATGTCATGCATAAAGCTGCGGCTGGTTCCTTTTGACGAGTGATAGATGGATGTTCTTTTAAGCCTTCGAGTGAACCCTGCTGGTTCTGGGGGTCAGTTCTTCCGTAGGTTTTGTAGTTATACGGTTAGAGAGCGTCTTTCTGTCCCCGTCAGGAGGAGGCTGTCTAGTTGATTTCGAATAAGATAGACGCTGCCAGTCGTGTGGTCGACCATTAAAAAAACTCCGCCCTCAGCGGTCGGTAGCAACGGTGGCAGTAGTTCTCTCCCGTCTTCGGGTGCCATGTGAATACTGCAGGTGTGGGTTGTGCAAGGCTTCAAAGGACGGCCTTCGTCTGCTCAGCCAGTCGGTCCTGAAATTCTCAGCGGCGTCTAATCGCCGGAACGCTTGTGACTCGACATCAGAAATCCCCTTTTTTCTTCGAGATCGATAATATTGCTTGTTACGTCAATTGATTGATTTCATCGTTAGATGTCAGAGGAGCCTTGTTATTCTTTCGGTTACCAGTCTGACGGTGAAGCTTGTCACCGAAGTGAATAGATCATCAGAATAGTCACTTTAATATAATGGTCGTGACAAGATGGCAGGTGGTGTTCGTTGATTGCAGAATTCACGAGAGGCTGAAATGTGAATAATTACCAGGAAGTCGAGGGTTCGTGAAGGTTGTGATGCTGGGTGTCTGTCTGTCTGCCGTCTGAACAGAAGTAAAAGTGAGTTGTCAAGCTGCATCCTTGGAACTTCTCGAATAATCCCATATAATCCCATACTTGGGATTCTTGAAAACACATCGTAGCTCAACCCTTTCTATTATTTTTCAACGTTCCGCAATTTCAGCGACAAGTTTTATTCCTAAATTGTCGTTTTCGATGCCGCGACAACAAAGCGCCCACTTCACAGGTATACATCATGATGAGTCATCTTCCAGGTGACTTCACTCCTTGTGAAGTGATGTCAACAGGAATTATTCTCCGACATGATGTCAACGCAGAAATTACCCTTTAGGAATTATTACCCTTAAAAATTGTCAGCATAGGGATTATTGTATTTATGCAGAAGTCATGTCAGCTTAGGGATTAACCTTCAAGTGTCATTTAATTCCTGCTAAAGTGACGTCATCTTAGGAATTGCCTTTTAAGGCATTATGCATCTATAGAAATGATACCGGAACAGATATTATTCTTTTAAGTATTTTCAAGAAGAATGCATTGTAAATACCTACTGATGACGTTCAATGAATAATAATAATAATAATAATAATAATAATAATAATAATAATAATAATAATAATAATAAAAATAATAATAACAGTAATAATAATATCCTTTATTTCAACTCAAGGACACATACAGCCAGACAGGGCAGCTACAGTACAGTACACTACACTAAATGTATTTCGATACGCAAGATAAAAAGTAGTGTTACACTCAAACAGTTTATATATAATAATAATAATAATAATAATAATAATAATAATAATAATAATAATAATAATAATAATAATAATAATAATAATAATAATAATAATAATAATAATAATATCCTTTATTTCAATTCAAGGGCACAAAGAGCTAGGCAAAATGTATTTCGATACGCAAGATAAAAGGTAGCAAAGTACGGTTACATACAAACATTTTTAATTATAATAATAATAATAATAATAATAATAATAATAATTATAATTATAATAATAATAACAACAAGAAAAGTTACACGATCAAGGTCTCGGCTAGAATCTAGCAGACTTCGTTATACTGCTTGTTTGTTTGTGTGTTTGTATGGTGTGTTTACGTTGCATGAAACCAGGGGTTATTCAGCAACGCGACCAACGGCTTAATTGACGTGACGTCCGAACAACGTTGAGAGTGAACTTCCATCACCAGAAATACGCACCTCTAACCCCTCAGTGGAGCGCCCGAGAACCGAAATCGCGGCCATCGAGGTGGTATGCCAACGCCATACCGACCACGCCACTGAGGCGCTTCGTTCCACTGCTCTTGTCATGACAGAGCTCACTACAGCTCACCCTGACGTAGAAGGGGAGCGATATAAAAATCCCCTTCAGTTTTGTGGTGAACGAAAAATAAAGCATTTTCATGACATGACCTTTTGACCTTTCGTTGGGAGCGTGAAGAATTCAGATTAAAGGAATTTATGTATGTATATATGTGTGAGTGTGTTTATAATGTATATATACATATAGATAGTAGATAGATATGTATGTTTAATTGTGTTCGTATGCATTGTGGATTCATGATCTCTATACACCACCCTCTCTCTCTCTCTCTCTCTCTCTCTCTCTCTCTCTCTCTCTCTCTCTCTCTTCCTCGTAACGAATGCATTTAAATGTATAAATTTATCTCGGTAGGGGAGAATTACTGTAATTAGGTCTGAATAAATGAAGAGTGGTTGCATAAGGATGCAAGACCAATGCGCGCATAAATTACTTCAGTTGTAGGTCATGAGTATGCATACATGCACTGCAAACACCGCATGTACGCACACGTGTATTTAAACGCTCTTGCAGTCTACACTTTCTAACCACACATGTGTACACTAGTGTGCAGTTACATAGACGATTATTCACACGTGTATGGAATATACCCCACTTACATACTTGTCCGTGTAAATACGTAAACACCAAGCCATAACTACACACATGCACACTTAAATACACACTAGGCCACAATTATGCACACACTCACACACATTTAAATACACAATAGCCCACAATTATGAACGCACACACATTAGACCACTCCAGCAAAAAACCTATATTCACAATTAGGTCACATTTGCTCACACTTACACATAACACACATACAAACACACACACACACACACACACACTAGACCTCTTCTACATACTTGCGTATTTAAACACACACTTTCACAAACCTGGCAAAGCAGTCATCACAACATCCAGAAAGACAGTTTTGTTAAAATCCTCTTTCCACCTGTTAGTGATGCCTCCCCCTTGCACAATCTCTCTCTCTCTCTCTCTCTCTCTCTCTCTCTCTCTCTCTCTCTCGTGTAGGGGTTTATATCGCTATATGTCCTTTATTGTATACTATACCGTCATGGCTTTCATTCAGACTTGGGAAGGGTCGTACGGAGTTGTACGCACTCTCTCTCTCTCTCTCTCTCTCTCTCTCTCTGACTATGTCCTTTTTTAAACATTTTCCCTCTTTCTCTCTCCCTCTCTCTCTCTCTCTCTGTCTGTCTCTCCTGTCTCCCCTTCCCTTTCCCCTCATATTTATCGGGTTGTAACTTTTTAACCGCCTGTTGCTCAGCACGTTCTGTAACCACGTGTAACCCCTTCTGTGTGTGTGTGTGTGAGAGAGAGAGAGAGAGAGAGAGAGAGAGAGAGAGAGAGAGAGAGAGAGAGAGAGAGAGAGAGAGCGCACCACCGCACAGAGTGCCATGCCAACTTTATATAAATCAAGCGTTGATTTTATTACTTGTTATTTTCCGAATGCCTTTTTCGTTTTACATTTTATTTCATCCATTTAAGCATTTCGAGGGCTTTCCCTCCCTCGCTCTCTGGTGTAAAGTTTCGGGCCTTTTCATCCAGCCTCGATTTTCCTGGTATTCCACCAGTCACGGAGGGCGTTCATTGGCAGTGCTTGCAAATATACAACTCGGGCGTATGGCAGTGTGTATATCTTTTATATTTCGTGTGTGAATGTGTGTGTGTGTGTGTGTGTGGTTACGTGTATACATACATGGAATATTTCATAGAAGGTCAGATCAGGAATACGTATTCCTGGTCTGAACTGTCGATACACCGTGGACTTTTTTTGCCTCATCATCCTATACATATATGGATATTCATACATGATTTTCGTTGACATGCTTCAGCTGTCGAGCTGTCTTTTTTTTTTTTTTTTTTTTTTTTTTTTTTTTTTTTTTTTTTTTTTGCTTGTAACCAAATTCATACATATACATCACTCGTGTATACGCAAGTGTACGTACTTTTTATATCTATGTCCGTACTATGTGAGACCTTATGTATACACATGCATATCCCAGTGTAAATTTCAGCGACACACTATCACTCTGACCTTGAGCGTGTAGCCATAGTCTCATGCAGCTATATAGCTTAACTGTATGGAAATGTATTTACGTGTTGGTTTCATGTGCAAGCATACTTTTGCACACTGAATGTGCATGTTTATACGTACATGCTTATGCAAGTAGGATTTTCAGTGAGTGATTATAACAATAATTTATCGGTGTAATCATGATGTCACCCATATTAAACTTTTTATATAATTGCATATTAGTTAAACATTTTTTCACGTACCTCTGTGCATATGCATGATGAATATGCATATGTGTACGTACGTACATATGTATATAATTTGTTTGGTAAACTGTTCCTGTGTGACATTATATTTCAAAAGTATGAACAAATAGACAAGCAAATATACGTGTCTGCTTTCTCTCTCTCTCTCTCTCTCTCTCTCTCTCTCTCTCTCTCTCTCTCTCTCTCTGCCCTTTAACTCTGTGATACCCATCTCCTTCTCTCTTTCATCTCCTCTCATCTCTCTCTTAAATCTCTCTATCGGCCTTCTCTCTCTC
The DNA here is from genome assembly GCF_015104395.2 of Macrobrachium nipponense. NCBI lineage: Eukaryota > Metazoa > Arthropoda > Malacostraca > Decapoda > Palaemonidae > Macrobrachium > Macrobrachium nipponense. Next base: position 49,630,001 of record NC_061097.1, on the reverse strand, counting down.
TCTCTCTCTCTCTCAAGTTCCTTCCCGAACCATTATCAGCAAAACTTTGCCAATGAACGTAAATTTTCTCTACTTCGCCCTAGTTGAAGCCGCATCTCTTACTTCTTTACTTGAGAACAAACTGTTTAAAAATATATATATATATATATATATATATATATATATATATATATATATATATATATATATATATATTAATTCCTTTTGACGAAAAAATCAACCGAATTGTGGTCCAAGTTTTTGTTTAAGTAAAACTCTCAATTGTTTGGTTGAATGGAGGTTGTTATTTTTTTTATTGATTTGAAGTTTTTAATGATGGTAATAAATCTAATGGCTGACGAGGCAGGGATAATAAAATTGATAATACATGTTTTTTTAAATTATTTTTTAATGCTGCTGATTATGATAGTCTTGACGTATTAGGGTACAATAATAATTAGTTGTCATAATATTTTAAATTCAAAGTTTGATGATATTTCATTGATGATTACATCCTGTCACTGTTTGATTTCAATACGGTTATTGAAAATGCGAGTTTATATATCTTCAAGAACCGTAGTTTTCAACATCCTTCCGTAACGAGTTGACCCCGGAAGCAGGCATGATTTTAACATTGCGCATTCTGAGTCAGTCATAAAGCAGATGTCATGAACACTTATGTAAAAGTAGTTCATTGGTAGTTTGTATACTGCAGTAATGAATATACATTCTCTCTCTCTCTCTCTCTCTCTCTCTCCTCTCTCTCTCTCTCTCTCTGTTACTCTTTTTGTTTCGAATTTCTGTAACGAAAGACAAGTCATGCTTCTATGTGTAAAGTAAATTGGAAACTAACAACGATCATTCATATATATATATATATATATATATATATATATATATATATATATATATATATATATATATAGTTCCACGTTGGCCGAGTGCATTTCGCGCTCGGTTACCAATCCGGTGGTCCGAAGTTCGATTCTCATCCGGTGGCCCCAAGGTTCGATTCTCGGCTCGGCCAACGCGGAACCAGAGGAATTTATTTCCGGTGATAGAAATTCATTTCTCGATACATGTGGTTCGGATCCCACAATAAGCTGTAGGTCCCGTTGCTAGGTAACCAATTGGTTCCTAGTCACGTGAAAATATATCTAATCCTTCGAGCCAGCCCTAGGAGAGCTGTTGATCAGCTCAGTGGTCTGGTAAAACTAAGATATACTTAACATATATATTTATATATTTATGTGTGTGTGTGTGTATATATATTATATAATATATATATATATTATATTATATATATATATATAGTGATATATATGTACATATATATAATATATATAATATATATATATATATATATAGATATATATCTATATATTATATTATATTATATGTTGTATATATATGTACATATATATACATATATTTATTCATATATATATATCTATATATAATATATACTATATTATATTATATATATGTATGTATATATATGTCCATATAATTTATATATATATAATATAATATATATATTATATATATATATATATATATATATATATAGTTTTTATCATTTCCATTTTACTCTACACATAGAAGCAGGAAATGCCATTCATTACAGCAACTCGGAACAGAGGAGTAAAGAGAGAGAGAGAGAGAGAGAGAGAGAGAGAGAGAGAGGATACTTCCCAGGAAACACTCACTTTAAATCGAGAGTCGGAAGAAAAAGTGGCGCCTCTCCCCATAGAGGTATTATTGGAGTCCAGTTTCTGCACTGGATGTTGTTGGGTCTTCGTTTCCCTTTGCAAAGGCGCTGGAAAACACCCTTTCTGTTTGAAGAGAATATTTCCATTAAATGAAGAATTGGGTTAAATAGAGAATTTAGGCCAAAGGCCAAGCACTGGGACCTATGAGGTCATTCGGCGCTGAAACGGAAATTGACTGTAAAAGGTTTGAAAGGTGTAACAGGAGGAAAAGCTCGCAGTTGCACCCTGAATCAATTGTTAAGAGAGGGTGGACAGTAAGATGGAAGAAAGAGAATATGAAAGGAGATACAATAAAAAAAAATGGAAGGGGTGGCAGCTAGGGGCGGAAGCACGTTGCGAAGAATGCTAATGACTACAGTACACCGCATGAGGTGCACTGACAGCACTACCTCCCTACGGGAAAAGGGAGAGGCTGGCTGATGCAGATTTGTATCAGACTGGTGGTGTTACAGAGGCGATGGTCATCGAGGTCGGTGGTAAATGGATAAGAAAGTTTTGAATGTTTCGGATTTTGAAAGTAATGCGATTAATGTCCTTCTTGTTCTCAAGGTGTACTAGATTAAGTTGTTGGTCTTGACAGTTTGTTTCACCTATTTGAAATAATTAGTATTTTTTTATAATCGGTGTAATTAACTTGTAGATATTTTTTAAAAATGAATGGAATGTATAAGCAGTGATATATGTAAGCTTTATAATATTTATATATATTATAATGCTTACATATATCACTGCTAATACATTCCATTCATTTTTACATATCTACAAATTAATTAGTTATAAAAAAATTACTAATTATTTCAAATAGGTGAAACAAAATGTCAAGACCAACAACATTATGTTGTAGACCTTGAGAGCAAGAAAGACAATCACATTACTTTCAAAACCTGAAACATTCAAAACTTATTATATATATATATATATATATATATATATATATATATATATATATATATATATATACATATGTATGAATGTATGTATGTATGTATGTATGAATTTGTCTGTGCACGAGTGAAAGATGTACGTATATAGAACGCTTGTGTGCATGCACGATCGTCAACCGAATCCTTTCAGTGAAACTGCCAAACTTCAAACGAAAGATGCCGACTACCCAGAAACATTAATCCTATATTTTTGCCCCTCGCTTTCTGCAGAGGGGGGATGGGAGAGGTCAGAGCAGCGTCGTTATTTCACCTAGGGATTGTTTTGGCACGGTTGGGCACACACCATCTCACTCCCCGTACCCAGATGGTCACTCAAGGGCTTCGCCAACGGTCAGGGCAGTGTGTGTGTGTGTGTGTGTGTGTGTGTGTGTGTGTGTGTGTGTGTGTCAGTTGTGGCTAATTAATGAAGCAGCATCCAGCCGTTTACTTTTACTATACAGTATTAATTAGCGGTTATTCCTCCAGCAGGAGCACGTAACGGCGTTAACTCCTGCAGCTAGAGACTGTTACGTTATTTATTGCCTCTCTGCTGGAACGCCTTTCGGGTCAGTCTTTTCAAATGTAGGTGTTAGCCTGACTCTTGCTTCTGGGAAGGGTCAGGGCTGGCTTTGGCGGCGTCTTTCGTCTCGTAGAATGCTTTAAGACTGTGTCTTTTTATCTATGGAAACAACCGGGAGTCTTTCGTATAGAATATCTTCCAGAGTTACCCAAGTGTCTTTCTGCTGGAATGTCTGGAATGTTTTAGAGGCAGCCTGATGCGTCTCTCGTTTAATGATTAAAAGGGTATTATTGTTCTTGAACCAGCCTGGTGTCTCACTTTGGTGAATCTTTCGTATAGAATATCTTCCAGAGTTACCCAAGTGTCTTTCTGCTGGAATGTCTGGAATGTTTCTGGAGCCAGCCTGATGCGTCTCTCGTTTAATAATTAAAAGGGTATTATTGTTCTTGAACCAGTCTGGTGTCTCACTTTGGAAAGGTCAGGAGGAATTTCGTGTTTGTGCCCCGGAGAACCAACCCGTGATATCCTGCATCTCAAAAGTCTTCAGGATTTTCATTCGTATCCTTTGGGTCTCACTCTGACGTCTTCTTAGAAGGCCTCAGGATTCGTCTGTCCATCTTCGTCCTCGTCAGAAGCTTTCGCAATTCAGTCTCCCCTTTCCAGGATTCAGACGTTCCATGCGATATGCATGAATCAGAAAAATATCAACGCAGAAACATTCTTATGACAATTATTGTTGACGTTTGGGGCTTGATAGATCAACGCGACATGGGATCTTTCTCCTCTTCCTTACCCCAGTTTCCTGGAACAGCAGAGGACACAGGGAACCCCCCCCCCCCCCCTCGTCGCCCCCTTCTCTCTCTCTCTCTCTCTCTCTCTCTCTCTCTCTCTCTCTCTCTCTCTCTCCTTAACCCACCTGGCAGTCATGGAATCGTTAAGGCAGAACTGCCACCCCCTTCCTCCCCCCACTCCTCCTCCTCCCCTCTGTCATTCCCTCTCCCTTTCCCCTTCCACGATAGATATTGCTTGATCCTTCAATGACACCAGGTGACTTCGGACACCTTTTAACTCTCTCTCTCTCTCTCTCTCTCTCTCTCTCTCTCTCTCTCTCTCGTGTCACGGTCTCGCAGATCTTTACCTTTTATCAACGAATTTATTCAGTTTTGCTTCAGTCCCCTCCATTTTTTTCATTGTATTAGCTATTGCTTTTTTTTTATTGTTCATCTCGTGTTTTGTTCCTCATTCGTGCGGTCGAATAGACCTCAAATATTCATGTCTGAACCTTTCTTAGAATGTTTTAACTTTGATGTTTTAGTTATAGGTGGTATTAACGAATCATTTATTATTTTTTTTAGTCCACTTATTATCATATATATATATATATATATATATATATATATATATATATATATATATATATATATATATATATATTATATATATATATATGTCTGCTCGCAGGAACAGGTAATAAGACCTATTTTCAGGTTTTATGTGTATCATGGGTAACGTTGAGTGTTGTTTATCAAGAAAAATATGTCATTTGTGTTTCGTTCGATGTTTGCGTTTTTCCATCTCTTAAAGTTGAGAGAGAGAGAGAGAGAGAGAGAGAGAGAGAGAGAGAGAGAGAGAGAGAGAGTTGGCTAAGTAAATTTCCTTGCAATGTCCGTCCCTATTTTATGACCACCTTGAAGAATTCATAACGTTCCACAGCCGTGACGAGTCTCTCTCTCTCTCTCTCTCTCTCTCTCTCTCTCTCTCTCTTCTCCTCCCGTCTTGCAACTTGGTATGCAATTTGCAGCGACGTTGAGATTTATCTTGCTTGTCACTCTTGACCTTTTGAACAAACGCCTAAGCTTGATTCCTCGGAGTTTCTCTCTCTCTCTCTCTCTCTCTCTCTCTCTCTCTCTCTCTCTCTCTCTCTCTCTCTCTCTCATATACCAAAGTTTGTCGGATAATACAACGTTTGAAGGAATTTCCATTTTCTTCACAAAAAAATTACATATGGGTACACATGCACAAAAATCTATACTTTCCATACACGCACACACATATATATATATATATATATATATATATATATAATAATATATATATATATATATATATATATATATAGTATATATATATATATAGATAGGTAGATAGATAGATAGATTAAATATATATAGATAGATAATAGATAGATAGATAGAAGATAGATAGATAGATAGATAGATAGATAGATAGATAGATAGACCGACATATATCACGTTTTATATCATCCATGCACTTATTCGAAAAGTATACATATTCAGTCAAACACATAGGCAAATGTTAACGTATATTGGCACTTGAAAACATACACACATTTGTACATTCAGTTGCACAAACCTTTATTTACACACACACACACACACACACACACACATATATATATATAATATATATATATATATATATATATATATATATATATATATATATATATATATATATATATATATATATATATACAGTGAACCCATGAACATCAGTCAGAAGCAAAATACCAACACCTTTGTCTCACCGTATCGTAAACAATCCAAACTAACATCCTAGACGCTGAAATTCCCACACTGAACCGTCGGGCCACCAAGAAGGATGTGGGTTCGTTTCAGCCCATGGTACACGTACCTGTTAAGATTAGGTAACAGTAACGTACGGGAGCCGAAATGAATCCATTCTCGCAAGGTGACACACTGGAAGAATGTTTTGCTTTTGACCGACATATAAAGTTCGCTGTTCTGCTTATTCTTACGCTGTATCGTTTATACAAATTCCATTGAAAATACTGCTCGGGCTCGCCAGAATTAATATGCATGTAATGGTCTTAAGCCGTATTAAACTCATGACCTGCTTGCTTTCCCTAGATTGTAATGATACGATTGCATTCTGAGAACCGTAAAATCACAAAGGAAACAAATAAATGAAAATTCCTTTGTCACACAGTCTGAAACTTGCCTCCACCAGAATTGAATTCCAACGCTTGCACATCTATCTGGCCAGAAAGGAAGATGAGAATTCATATCAGATCATATATATGTGTGTGGACCTACTGAGATCAGATATCTTGCTTGAGCCAAAATAAAAAATCATTCTTTCCCTGGTAATACAATGGAAATTAGTTGATGCTTTGTTAAAATGTTCTAAATTAACTTTTCCAGTTTAGTGGGATTATATACATATATCGGTACTAAATTCCACACAGTCTCGGATTGGTGTCCACTTGCGAGGAAGGATTCATTTTAGCTCCAGTGCAGTACCTGCCATCGATAGGTATAGTACATACGTACATATGTATGCAAGAGCTGAAAAGAATCATATCCTTCTTGGTGCCCTGGTGGTTCAGTGTTTGAGGACGGTTGGTTCTCGTGAACAGAAGTTCGAGGCTCTGTGGTTGTGAGAAGTCGAGGACTTCCCGCTTTAATTTTTGTTGTGGGTTCAGGATTCTCTGAATGGAAAATGTATCCCAAACATTTTTGGAAGGGGAGAAGGTTAAAAGGTCAGTGTATGAAAAGGTCAGTGTATGGTGGTACCAGTATATGGATATAGTTCTTTAAGTTGAGTTCATTTTAGCCAAAAGCAAAACTAAAGCTTCGTTGCTTCACCTTAAGGAGAATGGACTAGGTTGGCTGTGGTACAATATCTGACTCTTCAGAGGTCTGGGTATATATAAATTTAAATGGATTTGTATCCCTCTTGGTGACTCAGATGTGTAGTATTCGAAATCGGTTTTGTGGACGCCTCTTCCAGAATGTGTAGGACAAGAGTATCTATGGTTTTGAGAATGAAGTATCCATGATATTTTAGGGAAATAGGTAGCTTAGGGCTACATACGACTTAACCATATATGCATGCAGTTTTGGTAAGCTAAAAAAGTAGTTTTTTTGTACGTCTACATGCTTACAGATACCAACATATGCACACACTCACACACACGCATACATACATACATACATACAAATTACTACACTTTATATTTATAGTACTCACCTTTCAGTTATTTTCACGTCCTAGTAAATTCCATAGAAATGTGACAGAAACAGACTCCTCTGTGTGTGTGTGTGTGTGTGTGTGTGTGTGTAGAACCTGTGATACGTTAAAAGTACTCCACCAAAATAAATTCCTATCAGTTGGTGAGCTTTTCGGCTTCTGACATTTGTCACGAAAAGACGTCACGGATCGTGATCTCAGAGACAAGACTGGAGACCCTTTCAACCGATATATATATATATATATATATATATATATATATATATATATATATATATATATATATATATATATATATATGTGTGTGTGTGTGTGTATATATATATTCATTTCTCTTTTGTTGGTGTGCTTGATGAATGCTTTTATTTTTGGTAATTTATCTTTTGTCGGTTTGCTGATGAATGTTTTTTTTTTTTTATCATCTTTATTTTACCCTCTCCTCGTTTATCATATAGTAATATTTTCGGTATGGGAGTTATTGCCCTTATTACGGAATATCTTTCCGATTATGGTTTGGAATATTTGACTTTTAAATTTCTAAATGTGTTTCTTTTTGTTACGAGTATTTATTCAAATTAGGATATTCAGGTTTTGTTGTTCCTTTTTTCAGTCATTTTTACCTTTTGGTGTATAATCATTTCAGGTTTACTCCTTTCTTAAATTAACTATAAGCATCATTATTAACTATGTTTAACTTGAAATTGATAATTATTGAATTATATAAATTGTTGAATGGACTTATATAGCACCTTGCTCACAATTTCATTTCACGGGTAAATGAACCTGAACTGTGGCTGTGTCATTATTTATTTTTTAAGATTAATTCGAGAAACATTCTATGAAAACCATGAGCTTCACTGTTGCAAATAATTAATCAATAAACAATAAATGCTCAAAATCCGTTCTCAGGAAAACTTACCTACGGCCTAAGCTACCTGGTGACATGACCCCATCCTTACCACCTCCCCCCACCCCCATACTCTACCACCTTCCTCCCCCCTCCCTCCCTTACCCTTCCACCTTCCTCCCCCACCCTCCCCCTTCTTTCAGCAGCTGTGACTTCCCCAAGGGGCATTATTGCGGAAACTTTTTCGTTAACTGCTCTATGATCTTGGTGACTGGGTCTCTTAACCGAACTTACTTACTCAACCTTAACTCATCGAGGAACACCTGGGGTCTATATATATTCCTGTAGCTTTCTCCCGAAGGGCGTTGGGGATTTAACCGTCGTTTCTGTTAAGGCTGGCCGATTCTCCCGCCAGAGGCCTTATATATATACGCCTGCTGAGTTTTAAGACTTTTATATAGAGTTCCGAGTGAGAGTCTAGTGATCTATACATACAGGGGTGTGAATACATGCATACATACATGTACATATGTATATGATATAATATTCACGCACACATACATACAACACACACACACACACACACACACACACACACAAATATATATATATATATATATATATATATATATATATATATATATATAGAGAGAGAGAGAGAGAGAGAGAGAGAGAGAGAGAGAGAGAGAGAGAGAGAGAAAGCGTTTCCATCCAATAGTGAGTATCATGAGTGTCAGGGGCACAATCATACTTTTTAACTGTGGAATCAGTGATCATTATCATTATGATAATTTTAGAAATAACAGTATTTATTTTAATAATAATGATATATCATTAACTCAGTAGTGATAATGATAAGAACATGTAAACAAAATAATAAGGAACAATAGTTTTAATGCCACCATCATTACTGCGGAAATTATTATTATTATTATTATCATCTTATTATAAACTGCTACAAAGAAAAGAACGTCCAACGAGGACATTGTCACTAGAGCTGCTTTGTTGCGTGTGCAGTTCAACAGGCACAAGACAATAAACATTAAGGGGGTGGGGGCGGTTCGCCCCCTTGTTATCTTCATCTCTTTCTTTCTGTCACCCCTTGTACTTGAGTTCACAATAAGACATGCGAAAGTAACTCTCTTTAAGAGGATGTTGCTGCATCTCTCTCTCTCTGTCTCTCTCTCTGTCTCTCTCGGCTTCTGCAGTGGAAAAAGAAACGAGACAGGCATGTTTTTCCTGTAGATACAAAAGATGTTTCCCGTCGGTCGGGTGGCTCCTCCTAGTGAGGAGACTTTTTTTTTCTTCTTCTTCTTCTTTTTACTCGTCATATACCACCCCTGTCTAATTACCGAGGCCGCGTTTTGAAAATAAAGTCCTTTTCACCTTTTGTTTGCCAGAGTTTTTTTTTTTTTTTTTTTTTTTTTTTTTTTTTTTTTTTTTTTTTTTTTTTTTTTTTTGCAATTGTCCTCCGGGAGCCCCTTACTGAAGCGAAAGGAAGGAAGGAAGCTGATCTTTTGTTGGCCTGGTTGCATCTTTCTGTCATTCTTCTCCTCAGCAACCCCTTCCTCCTCCATTTCCTCCTCTTCTTTTCTTAGGTGGGGGAGGTCTTCCTCCTCCTCCTCCTCCTCCTCCTCCTCCTCCTCCTCCTCCTCCATCGTCTTGTTCTGTTGCAGTCCTCGTTTGATCTTTGGAAGTCGTCCGTGCTATTGCTAGGCAGGCGTCACTTGTGGCAGGATTTGTTTTGGTTTCTGAATAAGAAATGAGAGAGAGAGAGAGAGAGAGAGAGAGAGAGAGAGAGAGAGAGAGAGAGAGAGAGAGAGAGAGAGAGGGAGGCATTTTTGCGTTAGATAGTTTGCGTAAGTATCAGAAAGAGACGAAAATATTTGGCGATTTGTAAGGATTAATTTATAGCAATTACGACATTCGTCAAATATGTGGCATGTATGTAACATTGCATATTAATGTCTCTATCTATCTATCGTTAGTATGCATCAGTCAGCCTCCTTTTGAAAAGATTTAGATTTTAATGTTGTAACATGTACCTTTCAATGCAACATTATATATATTATATATGTATGATGTGTTTATATATATACTATATATATCCATATATATATACCAACAGAGAAACAAAATTCAGACGGGAGGAAAAAAATTATATACCTTCATAGGTATTCTTGCAAATGTTTAAATGGAAACAAGCTATTACACGTTTCTCTTACTAGATTACTTTAAATGTCATTGTTGGTTTTTTTGTTCATATCCACAGAATATGTTTAATAGATGTCCGAAAGAATAGTGATTTTATCGGGTATAGAAGGATTTAATAATATACTTTAACGAAGTGGCTTTGCAAAATGCTTCCAAAATACTTTTGTGTTTTATTGATGTACACTGGCTATCTTTGCAGCGCCAGATTACATTCACAGATCAATCAATTAATCTGCAATCCCGTCCCCCCCACTCTCTCTCTCTCTCTCTCTCTCTCTCTCTCTCTCTCTCTCTCAGACACACACACACGCACACGCTAGAGTCACGAATTCGAAACTGAAGACAGACAGACAGACAGAAAAGCCTCCTGGAATTCGGCTCCGTCACCTTAGACGGAACTTCGTCAGGACAGGGAGACATTGAGTAAAAGGCTTCAGAAATCGTACATGTTGTCTTCGAGTCCACTATGCGATTGGAGAGAGAGAGAGAGAGAGAGAGAGAGAGAGAGAGAGAGAGAGAGAGAGAGAGAGAGAGAGAGAGACGAAATTCATCCTTGAAGTCTTGATTGATTTTTAACCTCCTCGGAAGGTGGCAGGTGAAAAATCGAAAAAGGAATATTGTTTTTCATTTATATAGTAAAAAGAACAAAATTTATTCGAGAGAGAAGATTAAGAAAAGAGGAGACAAGCAAAAAAGAAGGAAAGGGTAGACGAAGGAGAGAAGACGAGCACGAGGAGGAGGAGAAGGAGAAGAGGTGGGCTGACCAGGTAAGGGATACCTGCTTTTGGCTTAATGAGAAGGAAACCTTAGACTGTTTGTCCAGACTCGAGCTTCCTGAAGGAGTAAGGCTTGATGATTCTGCAACACCTGGCTGAGACGACGTCCTCCTCCTCCTCCTCCTCGCTCCCCTACTCCTCCTCCTCCTCCTCCCTCCTCCTCCTCACTCCTCCTCCTCCTCCTCCTCCTCCTCCTCGTGGTTGGTCACTCAAGGGGACGATCGAGGAAGCGTCTGGTGATGATTGCTTATTCATCCACGACACTTGCATGCCCAGACGATGAGAGAGAGAGAGAGAGAGAGAGAGAGAGAGAGAGAGAGAGAGAGAGAGAGAGGTCACTCTCATTAGCCACGACTTTCCAAGAAATTGCGCCACTGACGTAATCAGATGTAGTCTGATATTTATCATTATTATTATTATATTCAGATGAACTCTATTTACATGGAACAAGCCCACCAAAGGGGCTATCGACTTGAAATTCAAGTTTTCAAAGAATATAGTGTTCATTCGAAACAACTGAACGTAATTGGCATTGGTAATATATTAGGGTCGCGTGTATTTATTATTGGAAAAGTAGGTTCCAAGGTCGTTTAGTCTTTAAATTGGCTGTTGTATCAAGATGGGGTCACTTTCACTTTGTCTGCAGGTCCTGAGTAGATGGTTGTGTTGTCTGTTTCCGTATAACTTTTTTTTTTTTTTTTTTTTTTTTTTTTTTTTTTTTTTTTTTTTGCGTTTTCCAGGAAACGCCCTTTTAGTAAAATGCGGAATTTATTCTATTTTTCCGCTGCCTTTACTTTTTTTTTGAGAAGCTTTGTTACTTTCATTAAACTTAACATTTTTTAGACCTTGTCTAATGATTGCTTTACTCTAGGTACATTTTCTTACTTCATTTTTCCTTTACCTTTCCTCTACTTGTAGAAAAGCTTTGTCTTTACTTTTTCATGAAATTGAAAAGTTTCTTTAGACCATGACAAATATTCACTTGTTTATGTATTTTGTGAAACTCCATTTGAATGTGGCTTACACAACATCTTCCAGTCACCTCATGCTCTAGAAATGAAGCGAGAATGACCTCACTGTGACCTCACCGTCATCCCATTTGAGCGTAATGTTATCATGACCTTATGAATCCATCTTCCGGTTTAACATTGCGGATACCCCTTTCAACCCTTCCTCCCCTACCCCTGCCCCCAACCCCTCTTCCTTTGTTGACCTAGGACGACAATCTGACCCATAATTACGATAGCTCTTGACCCACACCTCTGTTTTTCTCTGGAGTTAACAGTCCATGACGACCCTAGTCTTGTGGTCCATCTGCTCTCTTCCAGTCTTGTTTATGCTGGTTAGTGATGGTCTTCGTTATTTGGTTGTTTCTGGTTTTTGAGAAATGAGGTCTATAATGAAGTTATTTTCTAGAAGAACGTTATAGCTTTGTATGGGGGGCATGGGACTTGATAGTTGTAGTTAGTACTATAGAGTAGTGAATAGGTCTAATTTATCAACAATATTTTTTTAAACATCTGTTCTACTGGTTTGTTGTGATCATCGTGGAATTCAGAGGCTTTAAGGTAACGATTTATATGTCCGACAATTAACATCGATACTTGTTCTTTGTTTTCTGCTCTTTAGTCTTATTGACATTGCTCTGAAGAGACTTTTAAGGTACCCATTTCTGTGTTCAGTAATTAACACAGACTTGTTCTTTGTTATATCTTTGGGCTTACTTTTTGCGGCGCGTTTAGTAAAAATAAAGCCCGTTGGTGATGACCGGAAAAGCATAAACAAAAGATTGTAAATATCATCAAGATAGTGGCCCCGAAAACCCTTGATGACTCAGTATTTAGGAAAGATCCTAATTTGTAAATATCATCAAGATGATGGCCCCCGAAAACCCTTGGTGACTCAGCATTTAGGAAAGATCCTAATTACTTTGTGTAAAAATATAAACAAATGAATGTAAATATCATCAAGATAATGGCCCCGAAAATAATTGGTGATCAGCATTTAGGGAAGATCCTAATTACTTTGTGTAAAAACAGACACAAAAGATTGTAAATATCATCCACAAGAGATTGTAAATATCATCCACAAAAGATTGTAAATATCATCCACAAAAGATTGTAAATATCATCCACAAAAGATCGTAAATATCATCAAGATAATGGATCCCGAAAACCCTTGGTGACTCAGTATTTAGGAAAGATCCTGAGGTTATGAAAGTGAGATGTTAGTAAGACGTCCCAGGTCATCATATTCTTGATCTTAATCATTGTCTGTACATCGGAAAACTCATCTGATGGTTGATTCACTTTAAAGTTGGGCAGTCAGTGTTTACTTAAATGGGGCACAGAAAGACTTCTCTCTATTTTTATATACCATAGGATGCACATTTTGCCACTGCTATGGCTTTATTCATAAGTATTAGACCAAGACTATACAACTTTATTAGCTTAAAGTTACAATTAGTTCAAGTTTTGCAATTGAATGCAAATAAAGTTTTGTGTAACCAATAGTGCACAACTTTATTAGTTTAAAGTGACAGTTAGTTAAAGCTTTGCAATTGAATGTAAATAAAACAGAACATATGTAACTAATAGTGACCTGTATGTTCTAGTTCTGCAGTTCAATGTGGTTGGTGACCTGTAATAATGGTAGCCTATTTTAAACCAATTGTGTAAGGTGGCAGAGTATATTCACTACAATAGTAGCCAATTACAAACTAAACATAGTCAGATTCATAACGAACAAATTAAATTAGTCTCAAATTCAAAATAGCAATAGGAGCAGGAGACAGACTTCAGTGGTGAAAAGGGAAACTATTTCAACAATTCACTGAAGGGAAATTTGTGCGACACATATACCTTCTGCTTTTATTTGAACTCTTTAAAGATGAGAATTTGATTATGTTAACCATGAGTCATGAGTTTGAGTGTGGTGGTAGAATTGACAACAGACAAAATCTATGAAAACTGGTTTGATTTACACGATATTTTAATGTAAATCAGATTTTTAAACAGATTTACATGATATTTTAAGGTAAATCAGACAGATTTAAGCCTCAGACATTCAATTCGTGAGACAGTGCTTGAAAATATTAAGCCATCCACCTCCAAATAATTCCAAGCCAAGAGGAGCATTTGGTTCTTTCCCCTACGATGAGACCTTAACAAATGCCAGATAATTATTGTCGACAGACAAACAACCCGAGAGAATATGAGGGAATTTAACTAAGTATCAACTAGCTACATCTTACAGACAGAAAACAGTATCATTAATATTTCAAGTACAAGTAGACAGCTTTCATTGATTTCCAGTTTAATGTGCTAAATCTCAGAAACAGAACCTAAGAAGACAGCCTTATTTAATTTAAGTTATATATGATAATTTCATCCAGAGTTATGAAATTAAGTTAAATTTCAGCAATTTAAGGTATATATGATATATTAAATTTCATCATATCATATATAAGTATATATGATATATATATGATAATTTATAAGGAGAGAGCTTATTCAATCTTAGTTATATATGATGATTTAATCCTGAGTGATGTATGAAAATTCAGATCTTGAGCTCGGTGATATATGATAATTTCATCCTCAATGAAGGTAAATTTCATCAATTTAAGGTATATGTGATAAACTGAGTAAAGTTATAAAGTTAAAGAGACAGCACCTAGACAGAAACGAAGTCTGTTTAGACCAAGAGTTACGAATCTTTAAAACCTTTTGAAAAGGTGACAGACAATAGACGCCTGACAGTTCTCAAAAATTCAAAACTCCCTGAAGTTTAAACTGACAGAAGCTAGAGAGTTTCTTTAAACTTGAGATATTAAAGACATGTCAGACAGTGGGCGGAACATCAGACTTCCAAAAAATGCAAAAAGATGTCACAAGTTTTGTTTTAAATATTTAAACGGATGAATAAAAATTATCTCAAGTGCAGCAGATACTAGCAGTTCAAAAGTCAGTTAAGACAGAGACAAACAAAGTAACCAAGGAGAAAAGACAAGAGAAAAAGTAACCAAGAATGTACCAACAGCCCAGTTTTGTATTAGTACTAAAGATACAGAAATAACTGTGAGGCTATGTTAAACTAATAAATTTGCAAGGCGTTGCAAAGGCCCCACAGTCGACATCTTCAAATTAGTCTGTTAATCCACATCATCTTATTGCCAACACGTGTCTCACATAGCCTGCAAGTTGGCAATGGGTCTTCAGCCATATCGTTTGCAGCCTTTGATTTGAAGTCGTTCTGCCACATACCTAATAAGAAAATTATTTCATTAGTTTATTTTATGCAATAGCTGATGAGAGGGAAATGCAAATGTATTATCTCTACCATTCTGTTTTTAAATGCTAAAAACAACAAAATTGTTTTGCGTTTAAGATTCTTAATTTTTAATTAGTTTAACCCCTAACATTTTGTTGTAATTTGGCAAATCATGCAATGTACTCCGTTTAGTTTTTAAAATGGGTTTAATGAAGATTGAGTAGTCTGAAATAAGCGTTTTAGCATCATGGATAGAAACCCATGAAGATATTAGTAGTTGACATTTGTAACAATAGATATAAGTTCGACTGCAATATATGACACTCAAGCTTGGTACCATATAAACCACTTGTGCTGGACCACCATATACTTAAGCCCAATAATTTCAGTGATCCCCACCTAAGGTCCTCAAATTCAAGAGAAGGTATCACTTGTATTTTTAATTGATACCGGATAACTTTTAAAAAAGCAGTGTTGTATTGTTATCTTAAAGAAATCTCAATCTTTTCCTCTCGATACTGGATAAATTTGCAAAAGGTGCACAGCTGGGAAATAAGTAAACTGGTTGAAGCAAAATGGTCACAACACAGTTCGACAGAAAGAGAAGAGAGGTTCAGTCTCTCTCTGTATCTTAGAGAATAGGGAACAATACTGGAATGTACTGCAGACAACAGATATTTCCCCATCAGACGGTGAAACAGATTATGGTTTTGAGATATACATTGTTTTTGAACTATGTCAAGTAAAGGTCAGGCAGAGAGAGAGAGAGAGAGAGAGAGAGAGAGAGAGAGAGAGAGAGAAAGTAGAGCAAGGTCTTCCGTTGATTCTTCGTTGCCCTTACATAGCTTGTCAGGTTGCCTTAACCACAGAGAAGTAACGTTCCTGAAGTTTATATTCTCCTGGTGAAAATGTTCACAAGCAGGGAAGTAGTCTCATTCTCAACCAATATCAACTCAACCAGTGTCAACTATCATCGAGAGTAGTGACAGTTCCTCCTGAAGGACCTTCGTCGCTGGAAAATTTGCTCCGTGTCTCTGCCAGGATTCAACAGCCATCATCTACGACCTCTTCTTCAGCGGAAAAGTGAGCGGGCAATGAATTGGCTACAATGATTCGGTGATATAGTTCTTTGCAGAGCAGGTTGCAAAGAGGTAGTTTTCTTGCCTCTTTGAAGTTCAGTGAAAAGCGCTTCTGTAGTCTAGTCGCCATTCAACGCCCCCTCTCCAAATAACCGAGAAACTAAAAGCAAATAAAGAAAAGGAAACAAAAGAAAATCGACGCCACTCCCCCAAAATAACGGAGGAACAAAAAGCAAATAAAGGAAGCAACTCAAAAAAAAAAAAGTGAGAGCACAGTACCCTTGAGAAAGACCCCTGTCGAATCATTCAACAATAATGTCCTACTTAAAGCTACTTAAAGGAAATTATTAAGTGAGTTTTCCCCAGGGAGAGAAACTTCGTTTCTCGTACGAGAGAAACTTCGTATGTTACTTAAGACGAAAGCTGATCGCAGACTCTTGCACGAGAGCTGCAATGGAACAAATTACGGGTCATAAATCATGGTTTCTCTCTCTCTCTCTCTCTCTCTCTCTCTCTCTCTCTCTCTCTCTCTCTCTCATTCCTTTGTCATCAAACAAACCGAAAAATAGTTTGTGATGCAGAACTTTTCCCAAATGATTCTAACTTTTGTAAGGTTTGAAGCAAGATGTGTTCACAATTAATGTAGTCATGTAACTCCTTTAGAAATATGAGGAAATTTGACTAAAATTAAATCGCAATTTAGTATGTTAATTGACTTATGTAAGTGACAGCAATACATACCAATATAAGTTATTACGTGATACGTGCAAAATGTCCTCTCTCTCTCTCTCTCTCTCTCTCTCTCTCTCTCTCTCTCTCTCTCTCTCTCTCTTTGGAAATGGATGATGGAATCGTGTCGATTTTATCTTTCTATGCCGAGTGCTATTATCATTATTATATTATTATTGATAACCCCATACCGTAACGGTAATAGTCGAGAGGGTCGAGATAGTCTTAGGGGCGTTACTTCGCTCCATCCCAAAATAGTGTATGTAATGGACGACGGCAAATCTGAACGGGAAGTTCGTCGTTGATTATATGATTAATTATTGACTCACTAAAATACTGAAACATCGATTCACTACAATAATTGCCAAAATGAAACCAGCAAAAGGATGCCACAATTTAGCCTAGGATGCCGAAATAATTAAGATTAAAATAGATTTATGAAATCTTCTTCTTCTTCTTCTTCCTAGCTTAAACCCATTTTTATATGGGGTCGCCATTACGAATGAGTCGTCTCCATCGATTTCTGTCTTGTGCCTCGTTCTCATTTATACCTTTCAATTCCATATCTTCCCTTACACAATCACGCCATCTCTTTCTTGGTCTTCCCCTTCTTCCTTCTACCCTGCACTTCCATTTCCATCGTATGTCTTCCAACATGACGTTCCTCCCTTCGTAACAGGTGTCCATACCATCGAAGCCTTCCTTCCTGTATTTTCTTCGATATTTCAGCTACCTTTGTTGATCCTCTTATATACCTCAATTTCTAATCCTATCTTCCTTGTTACTGCCGACATCCATCTCAACATTCTCCATTTCTGCTACATCCATCTTCTTCTCCTCTGCTTTCCTCATACTTGCCGTTTCTGTTCCATATAACATTGCTGGTCTGACCACCGTCCTATGGAACTTTCCTTTCAATTTCAGAGGGACCTTCTTGTCACAGAGTACCCCTGATGCAAACCTCCAATTATTCCATCCTGCCTGAATTCGGTGTCTCACCTCTTGGTTCATGCTTCCACTATCCTCCAATACGGACCCTAAGTACTTGAACTTCTGTACTTTCTTTATTTCTTCCCCACCCAATCTTATGCTACTTTCCACCGTCCTCAGTAAATACTAGAACACATATATTCGTTTTGTGATCTGCTTATTTCTTCCTTCCTCTCCTCTTAAGTGCTTGCTCATTCCACCGTCAACCTCCCCTCCAACTCCTCCTTCCCCTCAAGTGGCCTCTCCTCCAACGCTTCCACCTCCCCCCAACCCCTCTCCCCCTTCCCCTCTGAACACAACACAATGTCATCCGCGTATAATATGCACCATGGCAACTGCTTCTCTAACATCCCTGGTCATTCCATCCATCACGATGTTGAAGATGAATGGGCTAAGTGCTGACCCCTGGTGTATACCACTCCTATCTCAAATCCATCCGTCACCAAAACAACTACTTTCTCACTCTAGTATACATTCTGTACATCTGAATAATTCTGACATACTTTTCCGGCAACCATCTTCTCCCCTCATACATCTCATATTTCTTGCTTGGCATTCTGTCATAGGCCTTTTCAAGGTCTATGAATACCAGATGCAGTTCTCGTTGTTTTTCTCGGATTTTTCTCCATTAGCTGCCTTATGCAAAATATTCCATCCGTTGTGCCGCTTCCCTTCATAATCCTAACTGTTCCTTCCCTATTCTAACTTCTCTCTCAGCCTGCTATCTATGATTCTTTCCAAAATCTTCAACGTGTGAGACATTATTTTATACCTCTATAATTACTGCATTCTGGACATCACCTTTACTTTTTAAATTTAAAATAGGTATCAATATTGCTTTCCCGCCATTCTTCTGGTATCTTTTTCCTGTTCGAATATTTTTTACCGCATCAGATCATACAAGATGTCTACCCCTTCCTTCTCTCCAAGGCTTTCCAACTTCGACTGGGATTAAGTCAGGTCCTGTTGCCTTCCCATTTCTCATTCTTTTTAAAGCTCGTATCACTTCATCCCCTAGATATCCCATTACCATCCCATGTTTAACTTGTCCATCCTCTCTTCCAAGTCTTTCATTTTCTCATTTAGCAGTTGTTTTTCGAATACTCTTCCATCTTTTCAGGATGTCTTCTTCCTTTTTTTACGACCGTACCATTCCTATCTTCATTTGCTTAATATGGGTGATGTCCTTTGTTCTTTTATTTCTTACTTTTGACAGTTTTGAGGCATCTTACTCAACCCTTCCTTGGTTTCCAGTTTCATTATAAACCCTCTTCATTGCCTTGCCTTAGCTTGAGCTACCACCCTTTTTACTTCTTTTGTTTCTTTCTCTTAATCTTTCTCTGTCCTCCCTGCAGCTGTGACTCTTCAAATCTCTTCTTTGCCTCCCTTTTACCTTTCACCACTTCCCCCACCTCTTCTTCCCACCACCAGGTCCTCCTTTTCCTCCCATACTATTCAGATGTTTCCCCTAGTATCTCCTTTCATGTCTTCTAATCACTGATGATTATGCCTCCACCATTCTCCCACATCTTCAATTCCCGATCAACCTCTCCAGCAACCTCTTCTCCTGAACTCTCTCTTCTTATCATTATCCTCCTAACAATTTATACCACTTTGATTTCTTTACCCCATTCGTTTTTCGTTTTCTTTTCTCTTTCATCTTTTAAATCCATACAAAGGAGCCTATGTTGGGGGGCCACGTGGTCACCTTGGGATAACTTTACAATTCCTAACTTCCACCCCAGCCTTGATCTATTTGTAAACGGAGGTAATCTATTTGTGTGCATCTACCGCCACTCCTGTGTTTATCAAGTGCTCCCTCTTCTTTTGAGAATGTGTTCACTATGCCATATCAAAGGACAGGCAAAGTTCTACTATTACTCTCTCCTTCCTTTGGGTTTCTCTCCCCAATCCATTGTCCTCCATGCACACGTTTCAATACATCCTTTTCATTTCCGACATGTCCCATTAAGTCTGCCCCCACTACAGTCCTCTCCTGCTCTTTCAGTTCTTGCGTTACCTCACTCATTTCGTTCCAAAACGGCTCTTTTTCTTTTTCCTCTGTGCAGCCCACTTGTGGAGCATAAGCGCTATGATGTTCATTGTTTCCACCCCTCCATAACATATCTTCACTCATATGCGGTCATTCTTTCTACTCACTTCGTCACTGCTTCTTCATTTCCCCCGAACAAAACTACTCCAACGCATTCCTACCCTGCTCCCATTTTGCTCCACTATAGATTAACTTGTAGCCCTCCCCCAGTTTCTTTTAGCTTTATTTTACATGCTTTATTACTTTCATGAGTTTCCATGCACACACAAAATATCCACTCTCTTACCTCATTAACTCTGCCACTCTCTTCCTCTTCCCGTCATAGACCCAATATTGAGCTGGCTCATTCTGATCACATTTAGCTCGCTTCCTTTAGCTGCACCCGCTCATGATGCAGTAGCCCTCGCCTTGTCCACAGAGTTAGGGCGATTGTGTGAGTGGCGTTCGGAGTACGGAGTAGCCCTAGCCCTATTCTCATCAATATCACTTGATCATTCCATTGGTTTTGGGCGTGGGTTTTTACAGTCGGATGCCCTTCCTGACACCAACCCTCCCTATTTATACGGGCTTGGGACCGGCACCCATTGAGGCTGGCTTGCCCCCACAGGAGGCTAGATTTAAAATAGATTTATGAAAGAGATAAATTAATAATTATGTTAATAATAAAATGCCGTGGATCTCATAGGTAGAGACAGACTTGCCATTTGAATGTACATAGATCATCAGAATAAGGATGATAAATATAAGAGCTATTGAAAGATTGAAAGGAAAGATTGTTTGGGATTCATTTTGAAAAATTTTGAGAAAACGCGTCAAGCGGTCATGAAGGTTTTATGCTAAATGCAGATATTTTGAGAAAAATGGTATATTATCATTTAGAGAGAGAAATGCCGTCCTGGAAGATTCTTTATGTCAAAAGACAGAGAAATCTGTCTTGAAGATGTCATGTTACTCAGATACAGATATTTTGAGGAAAATTAGTATACCTATATCCTTTGAAGGCAAACTTTATTTTCTTGTCTTCAAAGGATATAATATCATTTAGGAAAAGATTAATCATGTTGCTTGGTTTCAGATATTTTGAGAAAAATGGTATTAAACCAATTATGTTTTTTTCTTAAAAGGATATATATATAATTCTGGAAAAGACTTTGTTACTCAGTTGTAGATATTTTGAGAAAATGGTATATATTAGATAAACAGCAATATTTCTATCTTCAGAGGATATAACAACATTTCTAGAAGATTCTTTATATGAAGAGATATTCCGACAACTCATCTCTTACTAAGAGGAATAGAATCATATAGGCGGTTATCTCCTGCAACAGTCAACAACGAATGGAGTGTGCAAATGTTTGGTTAGGCTATTTCTGCCAATTCAGATCTAGTCTGTTATCACTAGGCAATTATTTGGTGGATCACGTTTTTGAGGCCAGCTGAATAATGAAGGGGATGAGTCATTTTGTATATTTTCTTTGGGTCAGGTTAATTTGCTTAAATATCGTGAGATAAAGAGAGACTAGGATTATTATCTGAGCTTCTCTTTGCTCGGTCTGACACTACTCGTGTGTATTGACACGTGATTTTTTAACGACAGTTTGGCGAGGCAAATAGTAATGATATGACTTTATTGATAAGCATGGGGGCTGTAATATATACCAAATAATGATTGCTGCCTTTGAAATAGAGGTTTCTCTCCCTGTGGGATGTGTTGTCAAGTTTGATAAACCTAACATACTCAATGTATATATTTTTCTTTTGAGAAAAGAAAAATTATTCTAGTACGGGTTGACGATCTTAAATACTGGTATGAAGAGATTTTACATGATTATGAATGACCGACTCAAATATAATACACACACAGACACACATAAAATGTATATGTGAGAACATACGAAATATGTAAGTAAAATGCATATATAAGACATAACTCGTATGCAAAATACCTTGAGCAAAGCCGGTCCTCCATACAGACAAAGTTATAAACCCACCCACCCACCCACCCTCTCTGCACGCAGAGTATAATCATTATGGAAGTCAATAAAAAAATAGTTTTGCTCTGTTGATGACGTTAATAAACAAAAAAAAAAGGTAAAGGAAAGAAATCTGGGCGAACCTTGGAAGATGACGTGAAGAAGGTCTTGGTAGCTGAGCAAGATCCCTACTGGAACAGATTGCTAACAAAATACCTATCAGCACGCGCTCAGCACACCTCTAGCACGTGCCATTGCTGCCACTCTCCCCTTTCTCTCTCTCTCTCTCTCTCTCTCTCTCTCTCTCTGCTATAATGCCGTCAGAATAGGCAATATATCTAAATCAAGATTGCGTGAAACGCCGCACACTCCCATCTTGATGGCACAAGACACCTGCTAAGAAATAGTTTCCCACGCAAGTCACCGCTGTAGCTACGTCTTCCGGTGACCTTGAAGGATGCCTGCGTATGCGCGCGCGCATACACACACACACACACACACACACACGTACAGGTCCATGCATATGAACCGACACGTACACATTATTTGGAAAACGCACACATAGAAGCAGTATCAAATGTATTCATGAAAACGTATAGTTTTATCTAAATACCAAAGTACTCTATATTTTTGTATGGAGACTTATGCAAGTTTTATTTACAATCACAAGGAAATAAGCAAGTTCTATTTACCTTTGATAGGGAAATACGTAAGAAATAATATTTACTCTCACATGGAAACACGCAAGTTTTATATATCTTTACATGGGGAGACAAATTCTATTTACTCTCGGAGAAATACGCAAGTACTATTTACTTTCACAGGAAAATACGCAAGTTCTACTTATTCTCGCAGAAAAATAAGCAAGTACTATTGACTATCACAGAGACATAAGCAAGTACTATTTATTTACAGGAAAAGACGCAAGTACTAATTACTCTCACAGAGAAAAACAAACGTTCTGTTTAATTTCACACAGAAATAGAGAAGTTCTATTTACTTCTACAGCGAAACGCATGCATACGTAACATGTTCACACACACACAAACACACACACACACTACCACTACTACTACTACTAAGCGCCTCAGTGGTCGCGGGTTCGATTCTCGGCCATTCCATTGAGGAGTGAGAGATGTGTATTTCTGGTGATAGAAGTTCACTCTCGACGTGGTTCGGAAGTCACGTAAAGCCGTTGGTCCCGTTGCTGAATAACCACTGGTTCCATGCAACGTAAAAACACCATACAAACAAACACACACACTACTTTATCCAAACATGCACACACATACACTGAAACACCAGTATACGCAAACATTCATTATATATTTACACACGCAAGACGCACACAAATTCGTGTGCACGCAAAGTATACGTTACATTTGTTACGCGCATGAGTCCATGACATAAAATGTAATTAATTATTACTCATTAATTGAATTTACATACAGAACTTGGTAATAACTGTCTTTTCAGAAAGCATTTATGGTGAAATTTCTACAAGATGAAAACATGTATAACATACGTAATAATATACACGCCAAACAGACGTATACGAAAGTACGAAAGTATTATAATGAAAGGTATAAAAAACCATGAAGTATATTTTTTTCGATTCATTTAACCACAATCAGGTTAAGCATTTCTCAAATAATAATAATGATAATAATAATAATGATAATGATAATAATAATAATAATGTAATGGTATTCTAAGTAAAGAGGAGAATCATTGGGAGGCGTTACTACCTACAGTGTCTTGCGTGGTGAACTGTAGGTCAACTAATGGTTCTAGGATGTAGTGCTTTGTGCGTTTTACTCGACATCCGTTCCTTAGAGTCTCTCTGCACTAACATGTGTTCCCTCGTGACGGAAATCTACAGCTACATGTGCACATATCACATCTCGTTTGCGTCGGGCAGGGCGAGAAGTATTACTTATTTATATACCTTCCCTAACTGACAAGACGCGAAGACGGAAGAGACGATGCTTCGTTATTGATTAACAAGACTGAGAGATTTAATGCAGATGTAGTGGCACGTAGATGTGAAAGACGTGCCCTAAAGATGTAGAAGACATTTGGCTATATATTTACGAGGTAGAAATCCCTGGAGGATTCACTGGCTAAATTCACTTAAAGGATATTCTTTTCGTAGCCAAGCGCAAATGATCCTTGTCGTTGCCTGCTAGTATTAAACCTAAGTCATCCGCTAAATGACCCCAAACTTAAATAGAAGAGAATATAGAATTTAGGCCAAAGGCAAAGAACCGAGATTTATGAGGTCATTCAGCGCTGAAATGGAAATTAAGTAAAAATGTTTGAAAGATGTAACAGGAAGCAAACCTCAAAGTAGTCGCACTATGAATCAATTGTCAGGAGAAGGTGGGAAATAAGATGGAAGGGAGAGAAAATAAACTGAGGTCCAGTAAAAGGAATGAAAGTGTTGCAGCTATAGGGGCCGAAGGGACGCTGCAAAGAACCTTCGGGGGGGAAAACCGTTTAGAGATAATACAAAATATCACGTTCCTTAATTTTTTGGCCACAAAAGTGTCATTTCTTCAACTCTACACATCCTAAAACCAAACTTTTTGCTGCCTTGGAAGGGTTCGGAATAAGGTCATAACCTCCTCCC
>NC_061097.1:49467728-49600228 GCF_015104395.2 Macrobrachium nipponense | reverse complement strand
GGAATTTTCGAAAAAAAACAGGTTTGAATCCGAAAATTGTATGAATTTCCTTGTTATTTGTAACGTTATGTAAAATAGAGTAAGATTTTTTTTTTTTTTTAAATAGTATGATTTTTCACATTGCTATTAAGAAATATGAATTTTGCTGAAATCAATTGTCCTAACCTGTAAAATAGAATAGTGTCTATGTTTCATTATTCAATATTTGTGTAATATTTATAACAAGAAAAACAATCATATATAAAATTTGAAAGAAGATGCAAAATTTTATGAATTATGTAAAAATTGATACACAATTTTCATCAGGATCCGCGACAAAACCAAAATGCAAAAAAAAGCAATTTTTAACGCGATTTCTATGAAATCAAATTTTGAATGATGTCAATTTTAACATCCAATATTTTTATAATCAAATTTTGAATTTTGTAAATATTAATTTCCAATATTCTTAACGGGAACTTAGTCGAGGAAAAAAAAAAGCAATCAAATTTTGAATTTTGTAAATATCAATTTCCAATATTCTTAACGGGAACTTAGTCGGAGAAAAAAAAAAAAAACAATCAAATTTGGAATTTTGTAAATATTAACATCCAATATTCTTAACGGGAACTTAGTCGAGAAAAAAAAAATAATCAAATTTTGAATTTTGTAAATATCAATTTCCAATATTCTTAACGGGAACTTAGTCGAAGAAAAAAAAAACAATCAAATTTTGAATTTTGTAAATATTAACATCCAACATTTTTAACGGGAGGCGAGGAAAACAAAGCCCATTTTGAAAATGACGTGACTCCATCTTTCACAATTTCTGAGGTGAGCGAATATCGAAGTTTCTCTTTGTTGGGAAATTCTAAAATCTCGGGAAATCAGAAGGAACGCAATATTCTAGAAGCTGCTGCCGCTGCTGCTGCCAGCTCTCCTCGCTGGACGGGTGGAAAATTAGTTTGGTTTCGCAGCTAGTTTTAATTCCCACAGAGAGAGAGAGAGAGAGAGAGAGAGAGAGAGAGAGAGAGAGAGAGAGAGAGAGAATTTTACCTCCTTTTTATGTTCACTCTTATGCTTCGTTTATAAATATCGTTTAGTCTTATTTATTACTGCCTTTTTTCTACGAGAAAACTATTATTATTATTAATAATAATAACAATAATAATAATAATAATTATTATTATTATAATTATTATTATTATTATTATTATTATTATTATTAGACAATCACGTGTGTAATTGAAAGAAATTTCTAACTCGTATCGGGATCGAACCCAGGGCTCTTAAGTATTGCCTTTGAAGAGTCCTGGTTTCGATTTCGATGTAAGTTATAAGATTATTATTATTATTATTATTATTATTATTATTATTATTATTATTATTATTATTATTACTACTATACTACTACTACTACTACTACTACTGCTTTGCTCTTTTCCCGCTGTTTTCCTGATCGAGAAAAATGTTTTCATAAAAAAAATTTTCTCGAACAGTAAAACTTCGTGAAGAGGTGAATATCTAATAATAATAATAATAATAATAATAATAATAATAATAATAATAATAATAATAATGAATGAAACAAAAGACTCAATTGTTGTAGAATAAATTACCGACCATTTTTTTCAAGAGTTATAGTACCGAAATAAACCACCGTCGTTTTCTTATAGGATTAAAAAAAAAAAAAAAATTATTCTCGTGTCTTCTTGCCTTATCTACGAAGCGACAAATTCGTTCGTGTCGTCCGTATTGAGCATAGCGAAAAGGCAATGCTGACTGATTGAATGATATCAAATTAGACCTCCTCCTACACGATGAGTCATTGAGGAAATGGAGGAGCTTTTTACGCAGTTTCGTAAATTGTAGGGCGGCCTTTTACGATGTTTTTATGCGTAAGGTTTCCCTGCATTTCACGGCTTTTCAGGAAGGGGTCGGCTGCCTTCTACAAAATTCCATGAGCAACTCCGCCTCGGCATTTTACGGTATTTTACGAATGGTTCTGCTGACTCTTACACATTTAAATTCGTTCGCGGTATTTTACGAATTGTTCTGTTGACTCTTACACATTTAAATTCGTTATTGTGTCGTTTACAGTACTTTAAGAATAGTCGACGCCTCTGCTTTATGACTTAGTCATCGTCATTGCGATAACATCATTCATCGACATCAAAATGGGGTAGGCGGCTCAATTATCGGCCGCTGCCCCGTTCCGTGCAAATATCACTCAACCGCTTTTTTCTCCTTTTATCGCGAAAAATAATAATACACCCAGGTGGACAGGCCCCCCCACCTTCCCCCACGTCCTACCCCTCGCCCCTCCCAACCAACAGACACAGTACCCCAACACCACCACAACCTCTTCCCCCGCCCCGCCACCGGGCACGGGTCAGAATGCCAAGATAAGAAACATGCCCCCCAGTAGAATCCTCCCCGCTGGTTAGCGATTAAAGGTCGCCCAACTCTGCCGTGTGCCCGCAAGCAACCCCTCCCTCCCCCCCAAACCCCCCCCCCCCTCCCCCCCCCCCTTCCCCCATCAGTACACTTTTCCCTACCCTCATCATTATGTTCCGGTTAAATTATTCCTTCACGAAATTTCTTCATTTACTCGAAACAGCCATTCAACCTGTCCTCATTCTATTCCTCTTGTTTAACGGTAAAGTCGGAAATATACATAAATTGGACTTTATCAAGTAATTTCACTAAATTGAGTTTTCCACTGATATTCAGTTTTTCATAACATACAATTAATGCAGGTTATAATGCAAAATGCATTATGTAGCCATATTTATAATATATTTATATATATGACAATATATGTATAACATGTATATATAAAAAATATATAGATATTTATATATATAAGTATGTATATTTATATATGCATATATATAATGTATACATAGATGGACAAATAAGAACAAATTAAAATCTGCCGTATCGAGTAAGAGTAAGGCACAAGCGGGCATTTTGCACGCGACCTTCTCATTATTCTTCTGCATGTGGATGCCAGCCACGTGCCCACATTAATCGTCCACGAGACATCCTGGAAATTCTCTTTTCAGTTTATCAAAATTAGACGCAAATAATCGCCACATTGTAAGACAGACCCGAGAAAATGTGTTTGGGTTATTTGACCTTTACGGCCGATGACCGTAGAGGTCATTTTTGCATGCCGATGTTCCTATGGCTACTCCTACTACAGGCGACCTCGGGCAAAAACGGTGTGGTTATTTTGCAAACAAAATTTGGCTATTGTAAATCGATGTCGTCTGTCACCTGTGCAAATATGCGGGACTGTGAGGTTAAACGGTCACGTGTCTGAGATTATTTCTCGTGCTGCTTTGGAATAGCCACTTCGTGTGTTTTGTACAAGATTTCAGTAGAATTTGTATAATTCACTTTGAGTTTCACAGCAAACCTGACGAATGTTTTATTATTATTATTATTATTATTATTATTATTATTATTATTATTATTATTCCACCTACTTACACCGGTAACTTGTAAACAAGTCTTCTCTCTCTCTCTCTCTCTCTCTCTCTCTCTCTCTCTCTCTCTCTCTCTCTCTCCCCAGTTGCATTATAAAAGTGACGAATGTATTTCGTATATATCATTAATATAAAGTAATTTATTTTGAAGGAACAATCAGTGTCATATGATGGTTTCCTAGTAGTCATACCGTTAACCTCTCTCTCTCTCTCTCTCTCGCTCTCTCTCTCTCTCTCTCTCTCTCTCTCTCTCTCTCTCTCTCTCTCTCTCTCAAATTAATCATTTCCATTAAATAATGTTTTTTTCTCTCTCTTTCCAGGCATGCAGAGATGTTTCCCAAGGCCGTTCATGGAGAACCTGCGTCCACTGCAATTCCGTGAGTAGTAGAGATTGATCATTGTTTTTCCTTTGTTTTGCTTCACTATAATTACTGTTGGTTAGTCATTAAACATCCGTGTGTAATTTAACACTTATTGCGCATCACTCGCTCAATGTGCAAGTATTTTGATGAAGTCGGATAATGAAACTTAATATTTTTTTAGTAAAGTGTCAAGGTATGTTACTAGAATGAAACCAGACATTCTGGTACGTTGCTGGATCAAAGTCAAAATGTTTAGGTGTGTTATGGAAGGGAATTCAAATGTTCAGTTGTTCAGTGGGATGACGTCAAATATTCAGATTTTAATTGAAGTGAAGTCAAACGTTAAGGGAGATTTCACCTGACTGAAGTCACATTCACCTATTTTACAAGAATAGGGTCTCATATTCAGCTGTTTTTACTAAAGTGAAGTCAAATAATCTGACATGTTATTCGAATGAAGTCAAATGTTCAGGTATTTTAATTTGATTGATATATGAAATTATATTGTCCCGTTACCTGCATATACTTATACACAAGTATTTTAGGTGCAGGAGGTTAGATATTCTATGCATTTTGCTTCTGTAAAATTAAATATGCAGGTATTCTATCCCGCTATGTTATTGTATGATTATATATATATATATATATATATTATATATACTATATATATATATATATATATATATATATATATATATATATATATATATATATATATTATATTATATATATATAATATATATACAGGTATCTAATTTTAAAAGAAATATGCAGTTTCAGGAATTCTTTGCAGTTACTTTCGTCAAATTATGTTTTACACCTAAGTCAAACAGTATTCCGTGGTGTTACCGTAATAAATTCATATATGTCATCCACACTTGAAGTAAAAAACATGTAGGTCTCTTTACCTGTCATATCAGTGAAGTTATGACTGAATGACAAAAATTCTTGATTAGTCCACATATGCTTGTGTATAGGGAGGTCACTTCGGTAAAGTTCCTGTTAATGAAGTGTTAAATATACTTCATTCATGCTGAGTACATCATACATTCCTGATTCATAAATGCAGATATTAGTTTCCTGAAATGCCATAGAAACAGTACGAATGGATGGAAATTCGTCCTACATTTATTTTGAGCGATTGACGAAACTTATCTAGGCTACTTGTTTATATATATATATATATATAATATATATATATATATATATATAATATATATATATATATATATATATAAATACACATACTATGTACATATATGTATTTACATAAATTTATGTATCACAAAATAAGTGTCTTTGTTTAGCCATTTCGACAAAAGCTGAGAGATAACCCGATCTGGTAACTTGTTACCTATCCCGTGAGGTTGATTCATGACCAACTCTTCGACGGAGTAGTTCTTCGTTATATATTGTGACTTTCACTCACCTGTGGTTACGTAATTACGGCTCTCCTATAAAAAGCATTACCGAACGAGAACACCTGTCTGCTGTCATTTCAGCCACAATATTACTTAAAACAAAAACACCGTAGCGAAAATGCGACCGTCTTCTTGTCTCTTCCAGCAGTTTTTGTTATTAAACAGATGTTCGTGACATGTTTGTAAAACACACACACACACACACACACACACACACACACATATATATATATATATATATATATATATATATATAGTATACACATATATATACACTGTGTATATGTAATGTATATATTTAATGTGTGTGCGTGTGTAGTATTCACATTACATAGGAATCTTATATTTTTGGAAAAAGCCGATGGCACCGTTTGACCCTTATGCCCGCAGCTTGCCCAGACCAAACAGATTATCTGATATAACATAAAGTTGGAGGATAAAGCTGGGCTGAACTCCAACGAATAGAAGATAGTAGAATCTTCGGGAAAACGTGGATCGGGGGAGAGCGCCGGACCATAAAAAAATGGCAGTACCATAAATTCATGTCTTCTGTACACGAGCAGCAGGTGTTATCAAACAAGTCACATCATCATCATTTTATCATCTGTCTAGTCATGTGTTGCAACGCCATATGGGTGTACGTCAATCAATCGATATTTGATCATATTAAGCGAAAACTTTTTATCAAGTTCCCCAATAACCGAGATTTACGATAAAAGTGACTTATGTCCAAGAAAGAGGAATTTCAGTTAATAACAAAAGACTCTTATGTCCAAGAAGAGGAATTTCACAGTTAATAACAAAAGACTCTTATGTCCAAGAAAGAGGAATTTCAGTTAATAACAAAAGACTTATATGTAAAAAAAAAAAGAGGAATTTCGCAGTTGATAACAAAAGACTCTTATGTCCAAGAAAGAGGAATTTCACAGTTAATAACAAAAGGTACATATGTCAAAGAAAGAGGAATTTCACGGTTAATAACAAAAGACTCTTATGTCAAAGAAAGAGAAATTTCACAGTTAATAACAAAAGACTAATATGTCAAAAAAGAGGAATTTCACAGTTGATAACAAAAGATCCATAGGTCAAAGAAAGAGGAATTCACAGTTAATAACAAAAGGCACGTTAGTCCAAGAAAGAGGAATTTCACAGTAAATAAGAAAAGACATTATGTCGAAGTAAGAGGAATTTCAGTTAGTAACAAAAAACCCATATGTCCAAGAAAGAGGAATTTCATAGTTATTAACAAA
Organism: Macrobrachium nipponense; assembly: GCF_015104395.2. Taxonomy (NCBI): domain Eukaryota; kingdom Metazoa; phylum Arthropoda; class Malacostraca; order Decapoda; family Palaemonidae; genus Macrobrachium; species Macrobrachium nipponense. The sequence continues at coordinate 49,593,722 of NC_061097.1, read as the reverse complement.
AGACGAATGAAGAGCAGGATAAATGAATAACTACGCAACCAAAACAAGTTCTAAAAAAGCTACATAGTTTCGAATTACAAAAATTAAGGCAATGTTTTCATTCCAAGTCGGGAAAACCAAAAACAGAAAGGTCTCAAAGGTACTGGTAAAATACCTTTCTAGGTACTGATAAAATACCTTTCTAGGTACTGATAAAATACCTTTCTAGGTACTGATAAAAGGTACTGGTAAAATACCTTTCTAGGTACTGGTAAAATACCTTTCTAGGTACTTGTAAAATACCTTTCTAGGTACTGATAAAATACCTTTCTAGGTACCGGTAAATACGCTCAAAAAACCAAGCGGTGAATATGAGGGTAAAACCACGGAAATAGTAAATATGCCACGAACACCAAAACCATAATGGTGAATATTCCGGAAAAACCAAAGCACTGGTGACCACGACATGAAGATAGATACATAGAATAGAGGATTAAGGCCAAAGACCAACCGCTGGGACGTATAAGGTCATTCATTGCTGAAACGGAAATTGACAGTAAGAAGGTTTGATAGGTGTAACATGAGGAAAACCTCGCACTTGCATTGTGAACAATTGTTAGAGAGGGTGGAAAGTCAGATGGAAAAAGAGAATATGAACGGAGGTACAGTAAAAGGAAACCTTGACGTGGAAACCAAGAGAATAAGGATACGGCAGCAGTGACCATACTATAAATACAGGCCATGAAATCAAAGAGGCAGAGGCATACTGAATAACCCGGAAAAACCAAGGTAATAATGATTACGCCATAGAAACCTAAACAGTGATAACCACGCCGTAGAAAACGGAGATGATGATGAGTATGGCAAAGAAAAAAGTAAGGAAGGCAGCGAGGTATGTGAACGGCACTTCAAACTGACTGATTTTTCAAAACTTACTGATTATGTGCAATCAGACAAGACCCTCCTCCTTACCTCCTCCCACAACGCTGATATCAGTCGCGGCTTAGGCGGATGATCAGTGAGCCAGTGTTGAACAATAGGTGGTTTGTCTCCAAGGTCCCGAATTGAAGGTCAATTATATATCAAACCCCTTTCTTTTGTTAGTGGGGGGGGGCGGTCAATATATGATAGCATCACGCTAGGTACATTGACGGTCACATGATCTAACTTCCATCGTGACAATTATTGATTCTGGTTGTGTAGTCGTGTTAAGTGTTAAGAGGTATACGTCTTTCAGGAGACGTGGAACATACATCCTGTCTATGTGAACTCTCTCATGAGACTTAAAGTTTCCAGCCCCGTGATTGGCTTATCAACAGCCAATCAGGAGCGTTGCAAGGGACTGGCCTAGACATCAAATGCACGGTTGATGTGACTCTACTATATAGTCGCGGAAGATTTAAGATTATTCAGAGGTAACTACCGTGCAAGGAGCTAGCAGTTTCATTCCTTGTGCAAAAACAGCGAAACGGGAGAGAAATGCCTTTCCTCAAGTTTTTACGGGAGCGAAATTGCTGAACACGCGCACTCGCAGAAACACGCACAATTACATATATAAAATATATACAAAAACACACACCATTATATATTAAAAAAATACATATATACATAAGTATATATCCTAAAACCCAATTATATATATAATATATATAGATATATATTAGATGGATACATATACCGATGTGTGTGTGTGTGTAACAAGTCCCTGAGTACGGTTTATTGCAAGGAAGACACGCACGCACACACACACACACACACACACACACTTGATTGCTTATTTTCAAACGACTTCTGAATTTTATGAGAAAAAGGTAAATATCGTACCCAGACTCTAAAACAACACCGCACTTGAAATAACTTCCTTAGTTGCTTAATGGCTAGAACTACAATAAAAAAAAAAAAAAAAAAAAAAAAAAAAAAAGTGAATTGTGGTCATATAGACTTTTTTAAAAGACTCTTCTCAATTTGTTTCTAAGAATGAAAAGATCGGAATTTAGGTCAAACTCGTTTGAAAGCTGACTTCCCAATATTTCTCTCTCAGAGTAGGTAGACAATGTAGGTCTCTGCTATATTATTATTATTATTATTATTATTATTATTATTATTATTATTATTATATTATTATATTTATAGGAAAAGACGTAGCATTTGTAAGTTAGCCATTTTTATTTATTCGCTTCAGTTGTAACTTCGACAGTAACAAATGATTATTCGCTTCATTACATATACCCCTCCCCTCCAGGGTTCCTTACTCCCACCCCCTTGGTCCTCACCCCTCCTCCCCACCCCACCCCATTCAGTTTCTCCCTCCAACCCCATCTAAACCCTTACTCGTTCACCGAGACCCCTTCCCCATCTCCCATCCCTCCAGAATAAAAAGAAAATGAAACTGCGCTGCTGAACAGAAATTCCGTTGGTAGCGTCACATTTTGTAATATTGAAGCTTCTTGTCAATTTGTGATAAGGGTTGTTTTATTTGAAAGGGAGGCCGATGGTATAGGCAGCCTCAGGCCTTTAAGTAGAATTTTAAAACGTTTCAAATTCGAATATGAACTCCACCATAATTTTTAAAAAAAAAAAGTTTTTGGTTAACCGAAAAAAAAGCACCATATTGAAAATGGTTAACGCGAAAAAAACACCATATTTTTGATTTTTTAAATTTTAACCGAAAAAGCACCATATTGAAAATGGTAAGTTAAAAAAAACGCCATATCGAAAAAGTTAACCGGAAAAAGCACCATATTGAAAATGGGTAATTTTTTTATCATCTCTATTGAGAAATCAGCTCTTAGCCCCACCCTAAATAAATAAATAAACAATAAATAAACTAAGTAAATAAATAAAATAAGTAAATGAAGTGCTCGTGACACTTTCTCGACCCCCACACATATATATGTATATGTATATATATATATATATATATATATATATATATATATTATATATTATATATATAATTTACGTCCCTACCACTCACGTACAAATTCAGACAGGAACCATTTCCGACTCAAAATTACAGAAAAGTTATTGAGAGAGAGAGAGAGATGAAGAGGGAGAGAGAGAGAGAGAGAGAGAGAGAGAGAGAGAGAGAGAGCGTTATCACAAACACGATCTCCGAAACGAGTACTCCATAGAATTGGTCATATTTCCCCCCAGAAAATAAATAAGAACGATGAATGTACCTGTAGTATTTGACAGGTCAACTACTAAAAGAAATAAATAATACAGCGGGCGGTCGTTAGCTTTGTTCGTTTCGCCTCAGCCACCTACTTCCCCCCTTTCCCCCCCCCCCTCTCTCTCTCTCTCTCTCTCTCTCGCCCCCTCCACTGGTTTTTGGTACAAGATAGCACAGGTGTTCGCGTCTTCCCTGATTACTGAAACACCTGTACTCACTCAGACCTACCTCCTCTACACGGCGAGATTTCTACTCACCGACTTTCAGGTTTTTGTTACATAAAACGCATACGTGTATAGACATTATGTATATATATATACATACATGTAATACATACATACATATATACACATATACATATTCGCTCATTTTTCGGGGTGGGGTTGCTACCCCGTTGCTTTCTTCACCTTCCTGGAACCCACAACAGTCATCTTATACACCTTTCAGTCTATTGTATGGCTATTGCGGCCACCTCTGGTAAGGGGAGAAAGGCTTTTAGTTAGGAAGTTTATGTACATATACAGACATATATATATACATACATACATATATATATATATATATATATATTATATATATATATAATTTATATATATTATATATATATATATATATATATCTATGTATATATTTTGGATATATTTAGTTTGTATTTGATATTTATATATGTATATATATATATATATATTTATATTTATATATATTTATATATAATATAAATAGTATATATATATACATATATATAAAATTCACATACATATACTCCTTCCCAGCACAATTTCGAATTTACCGTATACAGAAAATTTCTCTCTCGCTCTCTCTCTCTCTCTCTCTCTCTCTCTCTCTCTCTCTCTCGAGTAGGTGCTGCAATTTTCTTGAAAACAAAATTGAACCGTTAAACACAATGCGTAAAACGACAGGTTCATTTAATTCGTTTAAGATAGTTTTACATCTATGTGTATTTGGAAATAACGTTAAAAGAATAACGTAATTAGATACTATCAGAAAACTGATTTGAGGACCATTTTTCATCGTCATATTATTTTGACTTTATCCTTTCTATCTTTCTCGAATAAAATCCCTGCAAGTAATAAATGCAGGACATAATTCATCACCGTGTCCGTTTTGGAAATTGAATACAGCTGGCTTTATATTAAAACATTTTTGTATTGGATCTCAGACCTAGCAGGTAGTATGGTAGTATTGCTTCGTAAAAGGTAGTAAATGTGACCAGTGATATTTCCCTTTTTGTCAAGTCGTTTTACATGAATTCAGAATCTCTTATGTGTTACTTGGAGGTAGAACACTTTTTCTTTATATTTATTATAACCATTATTGAATGTTACCCTCCCGTGATGGTCTGAATTGTTGCTTTATTCTTATCTGATCTTATTACTTTCCATTGTCATTTTTGTTTCATTCAAGAAACGCCCTCATGAACCAACGTGGAAAAAGCATCGCATTTATTGATTTGATTTAGTCATGCCAACAGTGCACCACGTGAGATGCACTGACTGCGCTAACTCCCTATACTGGTTACAGCATGACTGAATACCCAAATGTGAAATAACGGAACACGACCAAAAGAAGACGAAAAGAAATCGGGACTGAAAGTGAACGCAATTGAAAACAAAAACAAATCCAAACAAATAAAAAATGTGTCGTATATGACCGCAAATATTTACAACCGAAATCACAACGTTTGATTTCAACTAGACACTTCATCGGTAGTGTGGTCCATGAGCCATGACGGCCAGGGTATGTTCATGTTTCGCTCTATGTTTTTGTATATCGGAGGGGGAGGAGGAAGAGGATGGGTAGTGGGACATCGATGGAGGGGTTGGTGAGAGAGGGGACGACCCTGCACGGTGTTGATGGCTACTCTCTATTTCCCCCTCACACTCTTTCACTGTCTCTCTATTCTACAATTTTGCGTTTATTATTTTGTGTTACTGTTATACGCTTTTGCTCTCTCTCTCTCTCTCTCTCTCTCTCTCTTTGATTTACTGTTAGAAGTGCATGCGGATTTCTCTCTTTAATGTTTGCTAATACCACTTCCCAGAGATATTCTCTCTCTCTCTCTCTCTCTCTCTCTCTCTCTCTCGTGTAGCTGATCACGCATTTGCGATAAACTAAGTTGGATTGATCTAGTGGCTGGCATCAAAAGTGAAAGAAGAGGCATTATCTCAAATGGTTTCTTTTCCATCTTTTTCATGCAAGTTGAGAGAGAGAGAGAGAAGAGAGAGAGAGAGAGAGAGAGAGAGAAAACTTACAAGTGCAGTCGAGCATATGTGTCTAGACTACCACACATCAATTGAGCCACTAAATGCCTCTTATATATCTTTTATAAATATAAGGACAACACACGGCGTTGAGCAACACTCCAAAACAATAAGAAAAACAAAGATAAAAGTTTCGAATAAAATTTCGAAAGTAAAAGCGACCAAGACACTATGTGCTTCGCATCCCGTCGGCCTCTGCGTGTGAAATACTCAGAAGTCGTACTCAGATGTCGTCTGTGTAATAGCCAAAGTCGTGACTTCGGTGGTCGTCCCTAGTTGAACAGAAGCCATGTCTAGCATGTTTTTCTCGCAGTGGTCGTCCCGAGGTGAATTTCTGAAGTCGTAGTCTCACCCAGTTGATTTGAAGTCTTGGTCATACCGGGTTGAACTTCTGCTATCTTGGTCGTATCGAGCGGAACTTCTGAAGTCTTTGTCGTAATGAGTTGAACATCTGCTCTCATGATCGTTCCCAGTTGATGTTCTGAAGTCGAGGTCGTACTTAGTTAACATCTGAAGTTGTGGTCGTAGCGAGCTCATCTTCAGGAGTAGTGATCGTACCGAGTTGATCTTCAGAAGTCGTGGTCTTACCAAGTTGATCTTCAAAACTGGTGGTCATCCTGAGGTGATTTTCAGAAGTGGTGGTCGTACCGAGTTGATCTTCAGAAGTTTTGTTTTAACTCCTGATGTCGCTCACGGCACCAATTCCCTGAGGACTCAGTAGTACCACGTTTTGTACCGCGAGGGCTCGCTGCGGTCGAAACCAAGAAAAAAGAATAAATAAATAAATAAAATGTTGACTCGAGGTTCATATTGTACATATTCATTTATTGACTGGTTGACTGATAATCGGGGCAACGTTTCCCTGAACGTGACGCGACGGTTGAACAAACTCGGCCACAGGGAGAGAGAGAGAGACACTTATCGTATATTTTGTGGTGATCATTATTTATTCTAGGTGAGTAATTCGCTTCTGTCCTAAGACCAGCTGGCTTCTCTCTCTCTCTCTCTCTCTCTCTCTCCTTCAGTGTGAGTCGAATGGTATCGTGCCAATTATTGATCAAAAAAGATAAGAGTAAGGTAGTTTTTTTTTTTACTTATAATGTGTCGTACACTTGAAACTGTACAAAAATGTCTCGCACGTAGAGAAGCCCATTCGTTTCCGTCCGAACATATGTTTGAATTACTTGTAACCAAAGCACGTACTAGACAAACACATGCGTTCGCATGAAACAATAGGTACGTGAAAGGGTATGATTTATTCTTTGCAGGAGAACGACACGTCCCCATAACGAGCCAGGGTACACAGGCTCCAAGACGTGAAGGTGTACGTAGGTGTAAAATAGGCATGTCTAGATATGCCCAGTATACCAGATTGGCGCATACACATGCATACGCAGATACGAGGCGGTTGATATCCGTGCACTTCGGTAGGAGGATGTACGTGCACTTCGGTAAGAGGCTGTACGTGCATTTCGGTAGGAGGATGTACGTGCATTTCGGTAGGAGGATGTACGTGCACATGTACACTTGGGAGAATCTAACCTCTACCTTACGTCGGCTCCGATAGAAATAATAAAGAAAGGCATTCATTCATTCTTCTCTCTCTCTCTCTCTCTCTCTCTCTCTCTCTCTCTCTCTCTCTCTCTTGAGAGAGAGAGAGAGCTTCTATCCGTAATCGATGGGGCGAGAGAAAGGTATCCGGAATCATCCAATTCATTGAATAATGAAGGATTTCTTCTTATCTGCGACGGAGACTGGAATAGACTGGGATATTAGCCGCCCTCTTGTTTGACTAAGGCCACAGGAGACCTCGTCTCAATAACAGACGCACAGAGCGCCCCACCGATAATATGCAATGATGTTCTGCTTTTTTCTTTCTTTCTTTCTTTCTTTCTAGCGTTTCTTGGAGGGACAAAAATAAGACTCAAAAGGGAACCTATTCCTGTTTTGTAGTTCGGGGTCCCTGGAGAGAAATGCGTAAATGGGAAAAGTAATTGGAAAGTAATTGGTATATTTTCTTAGGGTACAATGGATGAGGTATTGTCAACGTTGAGTCTTTTCTTTCTTTTATTTCTGTTTTTTTTTCCGGTTCATTTTTTTTTTCTCAACCCGACACAAAAATGCTGCTCGGATGGCGCGAATGTAGAAGGCTGGTGGGGTGGGGGGGGGGTGTGGGGGGGGGGTGGGGGGGGTGTTGCGTGCGTTTTGTTTGGGGTCACGCCTTATGACATTTTACATTTTGATCAAATTAATCAATATGTCTTCTCCCGACCTTCAAATGATCATCAAGAATAAATAGAAGCGTTCAAATCCTCGACCTGACACTGAAATCTCTTGAAGCCCCGCTGGGCGCCAATAACAGCAGAACTGGACAGACCACCTCTTGGAACGAGAGGGTCGTACTGGACACTGGCATCAATATTCGATTCATTTCAAGACGTTTGACATATGATGTGTTTCGGTGATGAATGATAGAATGTCTGAACTATGTATGAACTGAATTATTCATCGCGGGTGTCTCTGCTTCGACGGCGCCTTCAGGTACCGCGAGCCCCTGGGAAAGTAACGGCTTTGAACTGGTCGGCGTCGGGTCGCTCTCGGAATACATAGTCCAAATGGCCGCTTAAACGGATAACCAAAGTGACGTGCAGTTTTTCTCTTTTTCCCATTTTCCTTCTTCCTGTTCTAGGCAAGTCTTTTGGGGTGAGGTTGCTACCCCCATCCCCAATAATAATAATAATAATAATAATATGTATTAGTTATTATTATTATTATTATTATTATTATTATTATTATTATATTATTATTATTATTATTATAAATGAATTGTTGTTATTGATAATAAAAAAATATTTTTAATTATATTATTAAAATATATAGTTACTAATTTCAGTCTATCAGCATAAGGATTGAAAGTTTCATTGAACTTTGTATGTCGGCAAACATTGGCAGTGTGTTTAGCAGTTATTTGCTGTTTTGTGGTAAAAAAAAAAAAATTAAAAAAAAACTGAATCATTTTCTCTGTGGAAAGACCTGGGGGTATTGTTCTCTCTTATCAGATATAACGATCATTAGTCATGATGATTTATTTCGTAGTAGACGATGTAGCCTTTGCTCCAAACCCTTAACGATAGATAGTGTTTCGTCACGAAATCACTTCTTGTTCGTATTTAACCGTCCAACTTCCTTAACTTTTTCATTATAAGATGATAATGGTAATTCGTAAGTATTTGGAATGTATTCATTCATTTTTAAATTGCCAAAGAGTCTTAAAAGAGTTTTATTTTAATTTATAAAGAGTTTAAAAATTTTATTTCTTAATTTTGGGGAAAATTCTTGAGTTTGAGGCGTAAATTTTACGTTGTATATTTCATAAATCTATATATATATATTATATATAGATATATATAATATATACATATATATATATATATATATACTTAATAGATTACCATACCACAATATCAGAACATAAACATACCATAACAATAGTCGAATTAAATGCTACTACAATGACGTAGAATTACTGGATTTAATTTGAATAAATTAGAATCACCACTATCTTGACTACGTTAGTAACAACGTGGGTGAAATGAGGCGCTTGTCAGCAAAGTAAAAAAAAAAAATGTAAAATGAAATAGCAAAAAATAGATGCTATTGCTTGAGATTATACACAAGTCCGACTCAAAGGGAACCAACTAACCCTCCCCCGATTTTAGCGGCCCCCCCCCCTCCGCCCCCCACCCCCACACCCTCCCCCGGTCCGCTATTTACGATCAAGTAGCGCTGAAAAAGTGGATTCACAGGTGTTCTGGCATGACGGTAAGACACATTTGAGGGTCGAATTACAGCAGTCATCACTTCCTGGTCAGCATTTTCGGGAATTTAAAGGACCAGTTCATCTCTCTCTCTCTCTCTCTCTCTCTCTCTCTCTCTCTCTCTCTCTCTCTCTCTCTCTATATATATATATATATATATATATATATATATATATATATATATTATATATATATATTATATATATATATATATATATATATATATATATATATTATATATTATATATATATATATATGTGTGTGTGTGTGTGTGTGCTTATGTATATATACGTATATACACACACTTTTTCCCCCTTTAAAAAATGGTGCCATACGCTGTTAATTTACATATTCTCAATAAATTTACCTAGGGGTGAGGTTGCTAGCCCACTTACGTTCTCCACCAAGGCTGCACCCCACCACCCCATTATTCCTCCAAGCCACCACCAGACTAATCACTTCCCAGATCTAAAGGAGCACAGCGGATTTAACGAGAGTGTGTGTGTGTGTGTGTGTGTGTGTTTCCCTCTCTTTCACTCATCTCCACAAGTGTAGTTCAGAATGGAGGCTTAACCGATAGCTGTGTTCCGAAACCGAATCGTATGTGATGTATAATCATAGACCTCAAATCTTGACATGTTTTCGTACCTGACGAAGATGATTATCCGTTCCTCTCCCATTTTATATCGGGGTTCAGTTTGGATTTCGTAGTACCTGGCTGTCCCGAAAAAACATGTCATTACTGACGGTCTTTTCATCATTTTCAGTCTGTAGCAGCCTTTTTTTTTTTTAAATCTTTCACTTGAACGTTCTTATTTCCTTACCCACCCGCATGCAAAAACTGTTCACTCTATCTTTAGTGTTCGTATTTTGGTTACATGATATGCTTTGCATGTTGAATTCGGTGTTAAATGATATTTCTTAATTAAGATCATAAGTGCTGTTTGTTAACTAATTAGTGTGTCAAGTAGTCTCGTTTCTGTTATATTGTGTCTTAAACATTGTCACTATAATGTGTGTATGCATTTAAGAGCGTGCGTGTGATTTATGACTTGCTGAAACAATGCATAAATATAAGAAATATTTCAATCCTTGTTATTCTCACAAACATTATGCTTGGCAGACTTGAGCTTTGTTTTGATTGTTTGTCGCTTTCAAGAAAATCGGGTTTGTTTCTCTACTGCATGTTACTGCTGCCTCAAAGCCTCGCAATTGGAAAATCATGTTACCTGGCTACAAGGTATTTCAAGTGTAATTAAACCGGCTTCAGATTATTTCTAAATACAATTATGTATTAAAATTTCATCGCTGTATATGTTATTGTGTATGGGCATGTTTTTGCTTTGTTTAGTTTGGGTGTGTAAACAAGTCGTATTGTTCACGTAGAGCCGAGTATTTTTGTTCATTGGCGAGCATGATTTAATAAGGCTTTCGCATGTAAAGTGAGTAAAACTTTCACATATGTGATTGTAAGCATTTAAATGTGGCCTTGCATGCTAGCATATCCAAAAGGAATTTCTTGGCTTTTTGTGAAGTATTCTCTCCTTAATGCATTGCTTAAGTGGTAGGTGTGTCGTTGTCTTTTATACAAATTACAGGTTTACCATGTAGTATACAGAACCTGTTCATGTTAGGTTCTACCATAGATCTTGTATTTGTTTTTCCTTGTAAAGAGCCTGTGCTTGCCAGCATTTACATAAATCATTTCCTTGTTATTACTTGTAAAGAATCTGTCATTGTCAGCATTTACATAGATCTTGTGTTTGTTTTTACTTGTATGGAGACTCCTTGTCAGCATTTACATAGATCTTGTTCTTGTTTTCCCTTGTAAAGAGCCTGTGCTTGTCAGTATGTATTTAGATCTTGTCCTTGTTTTTGCTTGTATATAGACCTCTTGTCAAAAGTCACAGGGATCTTGATATAGTTTTTACTTGTAAAGAGCTTGTGCTTGTCAGCATTTACATAGATTGTGTCATTGTTTTTACTTGAAGAGCCTGCCCTTTCGATCATTTCTGCAGACTGTATTTGCTTACGTTCGTGTTGTAGTTTGGTTAAGGGTAATATGTGTTAATTGTAGTTTCCCTAACATTGAAAATGCCAATCATGACTGTGGAAATTAGTCGAAATGAGTCCGCATTTGTAGCTTGCTAGAGCTTTTTATTGTTTCAACTTGGTATTCTTGTTATTGGAAGGTAGCTATGTTAGTCTGTTCTTGTGAACTGTAATGCTTCCGCTGTTCTGTCACACGCACTGTTCGTATTTATCTGGTTGCTCGTTTTATTGCCCCAACTTAGATACTGTTAGCACTCAAACTGCAGTGCTACTTACAGTGTCCTTCCTGACACACAGTATTTCTATATATCTGATATTTGTGGTGTTCGTAACTTCTGTTGCTTGTAGTAGTAGTAATATTAGTTCTTGTGTAACTATTTGGTATGCTACTCACCGTTTAATGCTTTTAATAATGATATTGAACTGCTACGTCTCTTGTCCTTATTTAGCTACTAGTTGTGTTCGTATTGTAATGGCTGTGTTGTTGACTACGTACTTGTAGTGCTTTTGGTTGTGTTATTAATTGTCCTTGTATAGTCCTGCTTCCTTTATGAGTTTTTGCTTTCTTGCTGTTTATGAGGACTCATTCTCTCCTGCTACTCGTCTTAGCTTGCTACTTGTAGCATTAATGTTCCGCTACTTATAGTCTCGTCCTGTCCGGCTACATGTATAGTAATTCCTGCCTTGCTATAATAGGTCTTTTCATGGTCTGCTACTTATAAATAAATTTATACAGTCTTTCTATTTTTGAGCTTCATATTCAGCTGATTGTATAATTTATTCTGTCCTGCTATTTCCACCGCTTGTTGTGCCTTTATATTTGTAATATTTGTCATTTTGCTTCCAGCCTTTTGTCTTAAATGTGCGGCTTGTAAGAGGTAGTCACGTCTTGTTCCTCTTTGGTCGTCTGCGTCTTGTCTGGCTAACTTGCAGTACTCGAGTTCCTATTGCCAATAAATGTGCAGGCATCTTCTCTCGATGTAAAACCAAATAAAAAAAAATTATTAATATTTATTTTTACTCGGAATGTTCCCTTGTAAGTTTGCGTGCAAATCGTCATTATTATCTACTTAAGCATATGCTTGCATATACATATCTTTACGCATGTATGCAAATGTGTGCTCTTATTGTAAGGATTTGTCTGTCTGTTTATCATTCGAATGATTGTGTTTATTAGTTTGCTAATTATTCATATCCTAGGTATGCATGCATGGTCGAACGCTTGTGTTCATATTTGCACGCTTATTTGCATATCCGTGCACCTGTATACACAGTCATGTGTTAGGGTTCATATTCGTGTAATAGTAAGGATATTCATATGTTCGCCTCTGTGCTCGTAAATGTATATTATGTGTGTATTTGTATAACTAATTTGTATGCATATTTGTATCCATGAGTATAATTTTACGTAGTCGTAGTGGTGTGTGGTTACTTAGATCTCAAATTCTCACATGACAATGTAAATAAGTTTAAGATTCGAAGGCTATTTAAAATGTCCCTTGGTTTCAGAGACTGTTTAAAGAGCACTGGTTCCGGTTTAAATGGTTTTGTCAAGGGTCTCACTTCCACATTAACCGACAGTTCGGTCGGAGGGCCACGAATTTTGAAAATGCATGACGACCATCGAATTCAAAGATGGTTTAAACGGCTTCTGATTCAAAAATTGTTGAAAGGGATTTCAAATTCAGAGACTGTTCAAAGGGCTGGGATTTGACGCCTGTTGAAGGGGTACAGGTTTCAAAAACTGTTCAAATGGTCTCGAAAACGAAGGTTTTTTTTTTTTATGTGGCACAGCATGTTTGGTTAGATGATAGAACGTTGTAAGCCATTTTGAACTTTAGTAGATACTAGTGCTAATTTATTATATTCACTCTAAGGAATTGTAACTGTAGCGAGACCTGGTAATTATTAAGAAATGTAGATTAAGTGTTATCGGTTTAATGCTCTGTATCCATCAGTACAGGGATCGCCTAAAGTATAAGAATCATTAACTTCAGAGCAGCATGAGTACTAAATAGGTTTAGAGTGACATTTCAAATCTACTTTCAGTCCCGTTAGCATGAAGGGCACCTAATGAACTCTAATAAGTATTGCTTATGAATAGTAATTATTTTCATTCTTGCTTCTTCATAATGAACACCATATTCTTTGGAAGCTTGAATTTCAAGTCAGTGGCTCCTTTAGTGGGCTTGTTCCATATGAATATTGATCATAATTAGGGTTAATCTCATGAACAATGATAATAATTATGGTTCATCTCCTGAATAATGATCATAATTAGGGTTCATCTCATGAATAATTATAATAATTATGTGATAGCATGAATGTATCAAGATACCAATAGTTTTTACTGTGTCTGTTGTTATTAAGGTGAATTGAAAATAGTTTGAATATGTCTATATTTCTGATAAATAACCAGTATTTATTTGTACATATAATACAGCATGCGTGCCTTCAAGTTGTATATTTATATGTATACTGATTGTGAATGTCTTCTCGTAAGTCTCTCTCTCTCTCTCTCTCTCTCTCTCTCTCTCTCTCTCTCTCTCTCTCTCTCTCTCTCTCTGTAGACCATGATAACTAGAAATAGATATTGTTACCGTGACCCATCTATCTAATATACAAAATTCACTTAAAAAAGAAAAAAAATAAATCTACCTCAGCGTGAAAAAAAAAAAATCCTTAGGGTTTTTTTTTCTGTAAAATCATTCCACGCTTTCATCTGCTTGGTCAGGAACTTCATGGTAGCATGAACTCATTCTGGTTTGAATTAATCTCTGGATGTACCATGGAGGGATCTTGCTTCGTGCTGCATGAAGGATGCATGGTGGAATAATCCTGGTACCAGGACAGTATACGATTAAGTGAGGTATTAGTATCTGCCTACCTACCTATCTGTATCTATCTATGCATATATATATATATATCTATTATTAATATATATATATATATATATATATATATATATATATATATATATAGATAGATAGATAGATAGATAGATAGATGTATATGTATAGGTGTATATATATATAGAAACAGAAAAATAGCTAACTATATGTATACGCAAGTATGTATATATAAATGTAATACATGTATGTATGTCATTATTTGTACATTTGTTTATCTTGACCATTCCTTTAGAAAGGAAGTCTTATTATATTATGAACGTTGTGAATTTGCTCATACCATTTGGTAGAGTACTTTCAACGTTTCGTTTCTCGTATTAATTTGTTAGTTTTTGTTTTTCGTTGCCTGTGCAGTAATCTTTCCTAATTTGATTTATAAAGCTTATGTATTCTCGCTCGAGTTTCTGTGGTGAATTCTAAAATCTTGTCTGATTTCTTCTTATAAAGTATCTAGGTATCTTACCAAAGTTCTTCTTTTATAACTTGTCGTTTATCCCAATTGATTTTATATGATGTGCACGATTTCTGCCATAGCTTGTAAGCTTTCACGACTTCTTTTATAGCTTGTGATCTTACCAGGTTTATTTTATAACGTGTAAACTTATCAGATTTATTTTACAGCTTGTGACTTAGCAGATTTCCTATATGGCTTTTAATCTTGCTAGATTTCTTTTACAACTTGTAATTGCCAGCTTTCTTTTACAACTTGTAATTGCCAGCTTTCTTTTACAACTTGTAATTGCCAGCTTTCTTTTACAACTTGTAATTGCCAGCTTTCTTTTGCAACTTTTAATTGCCAGCTTTCTTTTACAACTTGTGTAATCTTGATAGATGTCTTTTATAACTTGTCCTCTTGCCAGGTTTCTTTCATAGGCTTGTAATCTTTCCAGAGTAGTTTTCCGTCGCTTGCAATTGTCCCCAATTTTGTTTAGAATGACCAAAATAAGGCACAAGTAGACCGTTTACATTCTAGTCCTAAGTCTTGATGTATCATGGCAAATTTGAACCCTTGTCAGTGTTTCTTCATTATTAAATGTTAATGTTACATATTAATTCTCTCTTTGTCCGTCTGATGTTGTATCTGATTCGTTTTATTCCCTGCTGACAGTAGTAAGTGTTGCTATGAGTAATGTTGTGTTTGCATCTGATGTCAATTTCTGCATGGATTATTTGTTAACCGGTTTATATATTAATAAATAAATAAAAAAGTATTGAATATCTCTCTCTCTCTCTCTCTCTCTCTCTCTCAGGCATTATTTTTCCAATTCAGCGTGTGTTTTTATAGTTCATCTTTATCAATGCTGACATTTTTAGCTATTCGATGATCAAGACGTTGCGGTGTTATTATTGATTATTATCGATAAATTAGCTTAAGCTTCCTACCTTTTTGTGCGCAAGTTCCCCCATGAGAGTTTGTTTGAAATACTATTTGTAAATGCTTTCTCATACCTCTGTCATTCGCTTAGTTGTAATATATATATATTATATAATATACATATATTATTTATATATATACTGAACCTTCACTATTGGTTATTATTTATTGTTATTATTCGTTACTGTTCATGAGCAACTTTTGCACCGAGGTCTGATTTGTCACCGCAAAAGCGAAATGACAATTATCTTTTATTTCTATCATTCTCGCTTATCGTTGCTTGACATCAACGGTGTTGAAATCAGCAAAAAAAATTATATATAACAGACTGCCGTTATATTCCTTTGTTTTCGTGTGTTAACCTTGAACGAACGAAGAGACAAAATTTGTTTGCCAGCGCAAAGTTGCTTATCAACTAAATTGGTTTTTGATAATGCTGTCAGAGCACTGCTGGGGGGAAAATGAGATCATCCGGTCATGGTCAGCAGTTTAGTTCACGTTAATGTAAACAAACAGGTGTGTTAGAGCCGTTGGTTGGGTTCGTTGGGCTCGAGTCTATCTTAACCATAGACCTGGTTTTGAAGGCCACTGTAGGACCTTGGGTTCCAGTTTAGGACCTTGGATTCCAGTTTAGGACCTCGGGTTCCAGTTTAGGACCTCGGGTTCCAGTTTAGGACCTCGGGTTCCAGTTTAGGACCTTGGATTCCAGTTTAGGACCTCGGGTTCCAGTTTAGGACCTCGGGTTCCAGTTTAGGACCTTGGATTCCAGTTTAGGACATCGGGTTCCAGTTTAGGACCTTTGCTTCCAGTTTAGGCCCAAGCCTTGGCTTCCAGTTTAGGCCCAAGCCTTGGCTTCCAGTTTAGGCCCAAGCCTTGGCTTCCAGTTTAGGCACTTGGCTTCCAGTTTAGGATCTTGGCTTCCAGTTTAGACCCTTGGATTCCAGTTTAGGACCTTGGCTTCCTGTTTAGGACCTTGGATTCCAGTTTAGAACCTTGGCTTCCAGTTGAGGCCCTTGAGTTCCAGTTTCCAAAGAGCAGTAGGGTTTTAGCGTACAGTCTGGTGGTCACAGATACACGTCGCCAACTCATTGCCCACACATCACAAACAGGTTGAATGCAAGTTAACGACTAATTGATAGTTCATACAGTTATCCTGATTTGTTTGTGATATGTAAGGAAGAAGTTGCTAACATGTGTTTATTGCATGTTCTACTTTTAAGCCATAGAGCCGCAGTAGTGCCCGTCTCCATTTCGGGGCTCAAAGTTTATGCCATCATTTAGAGCCACTTGCTATTCCTTTTTGACCTCAAGCCTATTTAGAGACTTAGGTCTGGTGGCGAGAGCTTCACCTAGGTTTGCGTAACCATGTCACCTAAAACAAGAACATTTCCCGTTAGCTACGAGGATGAATATTCCAACGTGTGGCTGAGTGACCAGGGCCATGAGGCTTGCTGCCTCATTCCCTGTCAACATACATACTGCATAATACTAGGTGGATATCACTGTCTGGAATCTCTTAACTCGATGAGAAGGTTTCCATATCAATTGTTAGGTCGTTACTAGCTGCATATTATGGTGTGTTGAATATATATATATATATATATATATATATACACGTATGTATATAGCGCGTGTGTATGTGTATATGATTGTTACATATGTATGTGTGTGTGTGTATAATATATATATATATATATATATATATATATATATATATATATATATATATATATATACACGTGTGTATGTGTATATGATTGTTACATATGTATGTGTGTGTGTGTGTGTATATATATATATATATATATATATATATATATATATATATATATATATATATATATATATATATATATATGTATATATATGTTTGTATGCGTGTAATATATATATATATATATATATATATATATATATATATATTATATATATATATATGTGTATATATATATATATATATATATGTATATATATATATATATATATATATATATATATATATATATAATTATCCATGACAGCTGAGGAAAAAAAAATAAAGTACTATAAACGCATTCTGCTGATTATGAAGAGAGATATGTGAAAAGCAATATTTGTGAGCAATCTAAGAATTACTTGCATCTTTCACGTTCTAAAGTTTTAGAAAGCTTTGCGATTACGGGCAAATTACGTATATCCCGGAATTGTTTGCGTTAAATACTTCCTGTAGTCGATTCCAGTTGTGATTTCGATACTAACAGACACACACACACACACAAACACACACACACACCTGGTGTAATAATTTTTATGAGCGTTATTAAAAGGCGAGCAACCAATTTCCCATATGTAGGAATGTGCGTGGTTGGCTGGAACTACAATTTGTTGTAATAATGGTGTCTTCTTTTCGTGATAGTTATGGCACTGTTGATTTTAACTTTTAATCTAAAATCAAAATTCAAGTCTGCGGTGACAGCAGTGATTTTTACTTCTCCGGTTTGAAAAAAAATTCTTTCCAGATAGAATCGAGTGTTTGTTAGGTGATGGGGAATGTTAGTGAATGGAACAAGTGTACTTGCAGATGTACACATGAAAAAAAAACAGTGCTTGCAGAAGTGAACAAGTGACCATGATAATTATGTAGGCTTGGAATATACTAAGTATCACGCCTGCTATTATTATTATTATTATTATTATTATTATTATTATTATTATTATTATTATTATTAACTCACGCATGGAATAATACACCGTTATTTCTCAAAAGATAACGTATGCATCCTTCGGTAACCCAAGAAGTATCTCACCCTTGCAAGACTTTAAAAGGACTCGGATCCAACGGTCAGACCAGCTATATAGACTGCGAATAGGGTACTACCCCCTCTTCCCATACCCTTCACCCCCAACCCCAACCATCCAACCCCACAAAAAGAAAAAAAAAACACCATCTCAGAAGAGGTATAAGCGGTCAATAAGATATTATAAAAGGAGTCTTCTGTACCTCCAGCAGGACGATTACCACCTACCAAGAAATACCCATCCGCCCACCCCCCCCCACCCCCCCCCCCCACCCCTCCTCTCCCTTCCCTCCCTCTCTCCCCCTACCCACTTTCCCACTTCCAAAATTCACCCTTCCATGGGTGGACGGTTAGATGACAATGCTTTGGAAATCCGAATATCTCAGGCCCTCCTCCGGCGGGTATGAAGGGTGGAATGTGCCCTACCCAACGCACACGCATGCTGTGTATCAGTTCTAAAAGGGAACGGTGTGTGTGTGTGTGTGTGTGTGTATGGCTCATAGGAGGACGTAAAGTATGGCAACGAGATTGAATGTAACATTATCCGAGAAGGTCTCTGCGCCCAAACTCATCGTAATAATGGAATATGGGAGGTTAATTGTGGTAGCTTATACGAGAACTTAAGGAGAGAGGAGAGATAAGTTCGATTCTCTGTTCACGAGCGCTCATCTTCATCATAATGTAATATTGGAAGTGGGTACCTATTGCCGAACTGCAGTCTATCTGGTCTGCTACCTTGGAAGTATAACGGATCTTGGAAGGCCTTTCAAACCTCTCTCTGAAATGAGGTTTTGATAGCCCCAACACAATTAAGTGTTTCCTGTTAGAAGCTGGATTATTCAAAATGATACATGTTAGTCTTTGGATTGACTGTCCCAATCAAGCACCGATCTATCTTCTGAGAACTTTAGCTTGAGCTTAAAAAGGTCCGGTGATGCTTCCATCAAAATGAATTTGACAAGCACCTGGTCATAGTCCCGCTACCCGCCAGGCAACCCCCCCCCCCCCACCCCACCCCACCCCACCCCACAACCTCCCCATCAACAGGGTTTGCTTTTCAACTTCGGAAAAGATCGGTTTGCAAACGTTAATGTAGAATATTTTGGGTTGAAAGACAATCCCCTTGTGATAATGCATAAAATGATTTCAAAGGTATTGTAGCTTTTCAAGAAGCTAAGAATGCTTTTTTTTTTTTTTTTTTTCAAATAGTCTTGTGTGTTCAACATCCTTGAGACCACAGATTTTTTCTCGATTCGTTCTTCATCAGCGTCATGAATACTGAGACATTTTACAAGGACCTGTAACTCTACATCCATCTGGCTATAATTAGTGATGTGAAACTCATTATTACAGTGTACAGGCCAAGGTGAAAATCAACAAATATTTTATACGTGAATACACACTATACATTCATGTCTCTCTGTATACCTCTCACCCTTTAAGAATTCATAATAGTGGTAAGAAAGACAGAGCAACTCCAAGAATTTCCAGAAATCTCATTGGAGACATAAGCAAGAACATTTCAAAGGTAGTTAGGAATCTAGGTCGGTAGCCTTTCTCAAGAAATTTCAATTTCGTGTCGAACAAAAATGTGGTGTTCCCAGAATAAGGCTAAACTGACAGCACAGGTTCCATTGCTCACTCATTGGCAATCTCCTAAAGAAACTAGAGACAAAATCATCAGGCTTTAATGATTCAATGCTAGGCAATAATATGGGTAATAAGGTGCCAAATAGAGGAATTGTACAAGACTTTTAAGCCAACTCGGAAAAAGATAGTGGATGGGATTTGTCGTATTGTGGCTTGTAATCAAAACTTCTTCCTACATATTTGTATGAAAACTTCTTCCTACATATTTCAAACTTACAGGGACCGGTTCTATTACCAGAGAGAAGGGTTTGTGTGTCTAGGTAGAGGGAAAGGAACAGGTAACAATGAAGATAGAGAAGAGAATATAACTGGTCAGTTACCAAAAGCCACAACATTTTATTGGTGCGAGTTCAGTCTTGTTAACAGGAACATCAATTCGTCAAGGAAAACTGGAGACAAAATCGCAGAGCTTATTGTATGATGATTTCAATTAAACCGTTAAGGAGATTAGGAAGCTTATGAAAGTAGGAGGGGTCACATAGGTGGAAATTATAATATGGCAGCAGAAACAGCTAAAGAATAGTTCGCAGGAAAGGAGGTTTTCATGATTCAGTTTATATAAAATAAATATATATATATATATATTATATATATATATATATATATATATATATATATATATTAAAATGATGTTAGAAACTCGATCCTCGTTAAAATTATCATTAAAATGATATCGAGTAAAATAAAACTTAAACAACAAAACAAAACAAAAGATAGGAATGCACTTCATTGCCACTACAGATACAAAATTTGATAATGCATGAAAAATGCTTGAGCATTGCATTACAACAACGAAAGGGTCACAAAGAAAACACAATTCGACAGTTGACTAAAATTAACGTTGGCTAAGAAAACTACCGAATGGAAGAGAACATACCGAGGAAGACATGAGAATGAAAGGAGACATATAATTGGAAACTTGCAAGGAAAACTCGAGAGCTTAAGGAAACATAGTAATGATAGCGTTAGAATGCAAAGAAAAACTAGTAAAAAATTTACAGGGGAGAATCAAAGGGGGGAGACAATAGAAAACTTGAGAACGCAAGGAAACAAACAAAGGAAAACTTGAGAACGCAAGGAAACAAACAAAGGAAAACATGAGAACGAAAGGAAACATACTGAGGAAAATTTGAGAACAAAAGGATATACGCAAAGAAAAACTTGAAAATGAAAGGAAGTAAAACAAAGGAAAACTTAAGAATGAAAGGAAACATACAAAAAAAAACTGAGAACGAAAGTAACACACAAAGGAAAACATTGAGTGTAAGGAAACACAATAAACCTTTGAAAATGCAAGGAAACACCAATAAACTCATGAAAAGGCAAAGAAACACGCCAATAAACTCATGAAAAGGCAAAGAAACACGCCAATAAACTCATGAAAAGGCGAGGAAAGACACCAAGGAAACACCAATAAACTCATGAAAAGGAAAGGAAACACACCAATGAAACTCCAATAAACTCATGACAAAGCAAGGAAACATATCAATGAAACTCCAATAAACTCATGACAAAGCAAGGAAACATTTCGATGAAACTCCAATAAACTAATGAAAATGCGAGGAGACACACAAAGGAAACTCCAATAAACTCATGAAAAGGCAAGGAGACACAAAGGAAATTCCAATAAACTCATGAAAATACAGGGAAATACACCAAGGAAACTCCAATAAACTCATGAAAATGCAAGGACACACACTAAGGAAATTCCAATAAACTCATGAAAATGCAGGGAAATACACCAAGGAAACTCCAATAAACTCATGAAAAGGAAAGGAAACTCCAATAAACTCATGAAAAGGCAAGGAAACACTAATAAACTCATGACAAAGAATGGAAACATATCAAGAGAACTCCAATAAACTCATGAAAATGCAAGGAGACACACAGGAAATTCCAATAAACTCATGAGAATGCAGGAAAATATACCAAGGAAACTCCAATAAACTCATGAAAATGCAAGGAGAGACACAAAGTAAATTCCAATAAACTCATGAAAATTCAGGGAAATACACCAAGGAAACTCCAATAAACTCATGAAAAGGAAAGGAAATTCCAATAGACTCATGAAAAGGCAAGGAAACTCCAATAAACTCATGACAAAGCAAGGAAACATATCAAGGAAACTCCAATAAACTCATGAAAATGCAAGGAGACACACAAAGGAAATTCCAATAAACTCATGAAAATGCAGGGAAATGCACCAAGGAAACTCCAATAAACTCATGAAAAGGAAAGGAAACTCCAATAAACTCATGAAAAGGCAAGAAAACGCCAATAAACTCCAATAAACTCATGACAAAGCAAGGAAACATATCAAGGAAACTCCAATAAACTCATGAAAATGCAAGGAGACACACAAAATAGATTCCAATAAACTCATGAAAATTCTGGGAAATACACCAAGGAAACTCCAATAAACTCATGAAAAGGAAAGGAAATTCCAATAAACTCATGAAAAGGCAAGGAAACTCCAATAAACTCATGACAAAGCAAGGAAACATATCAAGGAAACTCCAATAAACTCATGAAAATGTAAGGTGACACACAAAGGAAATTCCAATAAACTCATGAAAGTGTAGGGAAATACACCAAGGAAACTCCAATAAACTCATGAAAATGCAAGGAGACACACAAAGGAATTTCCAATAAACTCATGAAAATGCAGGGAATACACCAAGGAAACTCCAATAAACTCATGAAAAGGAAAGGAAACACACCAAGGAAACTCCAATAAACTCATGAAAAACCAAAAAAATACAAGGAAACTCTAATAAACTCATGACAAAGCAAGGAAACTCCAATAAACACGAAAATGGAAGGAAATTCCAATAAACTTATGAAAAGGAAAGGAAACTCCAATAATCTCACGACAAAGCAAGGAAACTCCAATAAACTCATGAAAAGGCAAAGAAATTCCAATAAACTCATGAAATGACAATGAAACTCCAATAAACTCATGACAAAGCAAGGAAACACACCAAGGAAATTCCAATAAACTCATGACAAAAGCAAGGTAACTCACCAAGAAAACACCAATAAACTCATGAACTGGCGAGGAAACACAAGGAAACTCCAATAAACTCATGAATAAGCGACGAAACACACCAAAGAAACTCCAATAAACTCATTAAAAGGCAGGAAACACGCCAAGGAAACTCCAATAAACTCATGAAAAGGCAGGAAACATGTCAAGCAATCTCCAATAAACTCATGAACAGGCGTGGAAACACAAGGAAACTCCAATAAACTCATGAACAGGCGAGGAAACACAAGGAAACTCCAATAAACTAAAGAAAAGGCAGGAAACACACCAAAGAAACTCCAAGGAAACACCAATAGATTCATGAATAGGGGAGGAAACATGCTAAGGAAACTCCAATAAACTCCTGAATAAGCGAGGTAACATACCAAGGAAACTCCAATAAACTAATGAAAAGGCAGAAAACACACCAAGGAAACACCCTTAAACTCATGACAAGGCAAGGAAACTCCAATAAACTCATGAAATGGCAAGGAAACATACCAGAGAAACACCAATAAACTCATGACAAGGCGAAGAAACTCCAATAAACTCATGAAATGGCAAGGAAACATACCAGAGAAACACCAATAAACTCATGACAAGGCGAAGAAACTCCAATAAACTCATGAAATGGCAAGGAAACATACCATAGAAACACCAATAAACTCATGAAATTTAATGGAACACACCAGGGAAAGCTTGAGTGTTTCAGGAAACAGGCCAAGGAAAACTAGAGAATGTTCCCGGGCTCAGAAAGACATCAGATATTCCCCTCAAAAAATGTTTCCGTTAAATGTCGTAGGAGTTCATTTTGCATATCATACACCGAGACTTTTGATATGACAGAATATTATACCGCGTGGATATTATCCTCTCCTTGCGTGGGAAAATCAATATTCCCGTTCTCTGAACCTTAAATATAGGACGAACAACTGTAAATGCATTGTGTGCTCAATTTTTATCGTAACATTGAAATAATTCATGCAGAATGTATCAGAAAATTTTTGAAGTTCGATGTAGGTAAAACTGTGCATATACTGTAATAAAATATTTGATGTATGTAGAATAGCTTATGCAAACTTATATATGTATACGAACTTCATTTTGCATAAGTTATTTGCTTAAACGATATATGAATTTGCGTGTCTACGTATGCAAGTAGTACACTTTCGACTAATCATTCTTTATTTTTCAAAATGTCTTTTATATATTTGAAGTGGTTCGGTGCATGAAGAAACCAAGTCGTAATCCCCCCTCCTCCCCTCCCCCCTCTTCACACCCCCCCACCCCCCACCCCACCCACGAGAGGTGTGACGGCTGCGCTCTTGCGAGTGTGCGTATATCCTCGCGCAACGAAAACTAATTATCCAAAGGGACAACTGAGCTGCGTAAACTGAAACATAAAAGAAATAGTAGGAGAGACTCGTGTTTCTCTCTCTCTCTCTCTCTCTCTCTCTCTCTCTCTCTCTCTCTCTCTCATTATATTCCGTATAATTTATATATGTATAATCTGTGTTCCGTCAGGAGTAGCACAGTCTCTCTCTCTCTCTTCGTAGCAGGTTATAATTTTTTTTAATTTTGAATATATTTTACTACTTTCTTCTTAACCTATTATCTCTCTCTTATCTCTCTCTCATGATCTCTTCTCTCTCATCTCGTCTCTCTCTCTCTCTTTCTGTGTGTTTCCCAGCAGGCGGTAATTGTTTAAATTTTAAAAATATTTTTCTACTCTCTCTCTCTCTCTCTCTCAGCAGGTTGTAATTGATTAGATTTTAAATATATTTTTCTATTCTCTCTCTCTCTCTCTCTCTCTCTCTCTCTCTCTCTCTCTCTCTCTCTCTCTCTCTCAACGTATTCATACAGAACAGAATATAATGTGTTTCTCTGAAGAGGTGATTTTTAAAAATTATAGACGTTTCAAAGAGT
Source organism: Macrobrachium nipponense (assembly GCF_015104395.2). NCBI lineage: Eukaryota > Metazoa > Arthropoda > Malacostraca > Decapoda > Palaemonidae > Macrobrachium > Macrobrachium nipponense. Next base: position 49,568,753 of record NC_061097.1, on the reverse strand, counting down.
AATGGTAAAGATACAAATCGAAAATCCTTATTTCCATTCCGTTCTGTCAGTTGAAATTCTTGAAGGATGACGATATTATGTTTTATCATTATTCAGCAGATGAAACCTAACTCATATGGAAGAAGCCCACCAGAAGGGGGCCACTGACTTGAAATTCAAGCTTACAAAGAATATGTTATTCATTTAGGAAATACTTAAAAAGAAAATAATATCGTATTTACTTCAAAAAGTAAATAAATAAATAACGATATTAAAGTATTAAGATGCAATAAGACTATAGTATTATGGCAGTAGACCATTGCACTTGCGCTTTGAACATCCTCTGGTTTGAGAAATAAAGGACCTATGGAGTACTACCCGAGATTCCAAGTTTCTAATTGGATGAGTGTGCCCCTCTCAGTCCCTGGTGCCAACCCCCCACAGTCGATTAACCGTCAGATACATATCTCACTGCTTGGGCCACCAGCGGCACCATGGGATGTAACGGAATGTGGTCACAAATGTTCATATATATATATATATATATATATTATATATATATATATATATAATATATATATATATATATATATATATGTGTGTGTGTGTGTGTGTGTATAATATATATATATATATATATATATATATAGATAGATAGATAGATAGATAGATATATGTATATATAATATATATATATTATATCTGTGTGAGAGAGATTAAGAACTAACCAACCTAGTTGATTCGCAAGTTAACACCAGGAGTACAGAAGGTAGTGGTGAGTACCGACTCTTACCGATAGGGTCGAAGTCGTAACATAAATTTAAAGCCGATTGTTTATTTTTCTATGTCAAATTAACAAAGTTCCTTTGCCACGATAAAAAAAAAGTCTCAATATTAATCCGGAAATATACGTTTAAGTAATAACAAGAAATAAAGTCATTTTAAGACGGCAACCAAAATAAGGCCGGTAACAGGGAGCAAGAGAGAGAGAGAGAGATACGAGAAATTTCATAATAGCCTAACTGACAACTTTACCGGAGAGGATTGCCGGAAACAACGAGGAACCGTAACGCCTTCATTGGCTTTATCTGTGTGCGCGTGCGTATTTGTTGACCTGTGTGTGTTTGTGTGCGCGCGCGCATGTATGTGTGTATGTGTGTGTGTGTGTGTGTACAGTTTGTTGTTATTATGTAACTTGTATCGTTGAAGATACGCATGACATCATACGATTTTCTCAAATAATGATTATATTATTATTATATATTATATATATAATATATATATATATCTATAATATAATATATATTAATAATATTTATACAGATAATAATATATAATTATAGATGATATGTATATATATAAATAATATATAATAATATATAAGATAATTAATATACTATATTATTTATATATTTAGATATATCTAAATAATATGATATGAATATAAAATATATATATACAGACACAACACATATATATATAATTATATACAAATATAACGTACATGCACACACATTTATATAGATATAAAAATAGATACAGTTATGTAATGTTCCTATGTGTGTACCATATTATATATAATATATATATATAATATATATAATATATATATATATATATATATAATATACATATATATATATATATATATATATATAATAAATAATTACATATTTATATAGCCCACACACACATATATGCATATCTGTATCTATGTATATCCGCCTTACTTATAAAAATGAAGTAATTTATAGAATAAGGAAGTTCTTAGCCCATGATAAAGAAATTTTTTGTGGTGAATTAGCAAAAAGAGTTCTTATTCTAGGATAAGGATTTTGAACATTAGATTACGTCAAATAGAAACACAAGTAACTTATCTAGATATTTATCGAGTCTTGGATGATGACGTATGTTTTCGTGTGTATGTATATATATATATATATATATATATATATATATATATATATATATATATGCACTATATATTATATGCACATATATATATATATATATATATATATATATATATATATATATGCACATATAATATATATATATATATATATATATATATATATATATATGTAGGTAGGCGTATAATCTCCTCACATACCTTCATATAATACATACATAGCTATAAATCTAAGATAAATTAAATGCGTGGTTGTATTAGTACAGACATCTACATACTAGCGACAGCGATATCGCGTTCATAGGCCTATGTCGCTCAACAGAATTCTGCATAAAGACTAAAATAATCGATTGCAAATAAATGAGATTTACGTATCATAATTCCCGTTAAACTTCCCTTCCCCCCAAAAAAAAAAAGAAAACTAACTTTTTTTTTAATCACGTGAACGGTAAATGTTAAAAAATGTCGACAACAACAAGAACCATTCCAGAGACTGGAGAGCGACCCGGAACCCAGCGACAACCTTCCCCGGTAACGTCTGGCCAGCGAATGTCCAAGTAGCGACAACGACGTTTTGTCGCTGTACGAACATACGACAAAAGATTGTGGTGGGAGGGAGGGAGGGAGGGAGATGGAAGGAGGGGGTTTGCGGAGATGGGGACACACAAGACCGGCGTTGGGTTGGGGGGAAGGAGGGGAGGGGTTGTGGGGGTGGGGGGTGGGGGAGTAGAGGAGGAAGATCGGAGGGCGAGGGTTGGGGCGTGGGGAGGAGGATGGTGTGTGTATGTGAGGATGCCAGAATTGCCGGAGAAGAAGGAGGAGCGAAAGCAGTAAGTTTGGGAGGGCGTGCTAACGGCAGAGAGAGAGAGAGAGAGAGAGAGAGAGAGAGAGAGAGAGAGAAGAATCCTCACCGCTAGCAGCGTCGTCGCCACCACAGCTGACCAAAGGCCGACGATCGATAAACAGAAGAGAGAGAGAGAGAGAGAGGAAGATCCTTACGTTACCCCTCCCATCCATACCCCTCCCAACAACCATCCCGCCATGCCCCCCCCCCCTTAACTTCCCTTCCCCGTGGCAAGGCCTCTTCTCCTCTGCCTTCGTAATTCTTATCCGCTTCTTATGCCATTCAGAATTAATATTTTTCTTTATTTCTTTTTCTTATGACGCTATTGCAGGGCGATTGGTCACGTGGCCAAATGGTACTTTGGGAGAGGTATAATATACTGCACAAATAGTTACAATTCTCGCGGTTTCAGTTTCGTCGGTTTTGAATGATAATCATACATGTAATTATATGGATTTATTATAGGGAGATCCGCACCGTAGGCCTATTATATAAATAAAAATTCGCGAGAATGCTATATATCTTCACGGAAGTATATTATTATTGAGCGCTGACGCGTTACTTATAGTACAAATTTTGAAATTGAACGTGTATAGAATCTTTAAACTGCGTATTTAAGAATATCTTATCCATCTTGTCTTTTATATATACGTATAACCTTTGAGTACACATCTCCGTGTTGCAAGTTAAATCAAGTAGGGCATAGTATATATATATATATATATATATATATATATATATATATATATATACACATACATATATATAGTCATACATCAGTCTGTAGAGATTAAATTATAAATTAATCTCGCGTGCGTGCGGGTGTATGTGCAAAGAACGCACACATTCAGGTATGTATAACATACCTGGTTTGTATGTTACACATACTGTTTTATATGTATATCAACCAATTATATATGATATATATCTATATATATATATATATATATATATATATATATATATATATGTGTGTGTGTGTGTGTGTGTGTGTGTGTGTGAGTGTGTGTGTGTGTGTGTGTGTGTTTGCGTCTGTGTATGTGTGTACGTTTATTTGTGTGTGCGGTAACAGGAATAAAATAAGGCATTATTTAGTGTTGAAGTAGAGTTACGTAACACCGTTTTCATCAAAATATAGGTATAATATCGCAAGATTATATCTCAAGAAAATGCCTCAAAGGGAAATGATAGGACAAATACTTAAAGTAAGTCAATGCAACTGCTTGATACTACGGTTAGATACTGATAATTCAATGTAGGGTTAAAGACACTTAAACACAATTTCCACACAACTCACATACGCCGAATTTATGGTAAATTGAAATATTTCTGATAAGTCTGAATATACAACGTTTATATTGTAGTATAGAAATGTTTTTTACGGGAGTTAAGAATCTTGCAAGATCCTCTCTCTCTTTCATACAAAGTATTTAGTGTATAATATAAGTACATTTTATGTGTATATATATATGTGTATATACATCTATCTGCATACTTCGATATGAATAACAACTATAAATGCGCGTACAAGACAAGTACAGTTACGTGTAGTACATAAGCTAATATTGTTTTCTTTAGATATATACTGTATAAGTATATATCCATATACACACGAAGTAATATACATAAACGGGCACTTTTAATTCAGATCAGGTAGAAATTTAGAAAAATAACATTATCTTAAGATATCGTATATCAAGGCTATCGTAACCTGACGGACACTGGTGTCATTGCCCTTAACAAAAAAAAATGTAAATCCTCTGCTGATTTAACAGACGTGTCTTATATTTTATTTTAAAAAATAAAGAGGAAAAAACACTGAAGGGGAGATTTCTTACTCTTTCCAGCCTTGTCGAGCACATCGGTATACCTTCTTCGTACCGCACGCGTCGAATCGCTCGCTCTTTCGACGGCCAAGACGGCGGTGGTTGCAGTTGTTCTCGTTATTGCCGAATTGACGGCCCTCCCGTCTTACGCTCAACTTTTCCCTCTCGTTTTTTCCTTGGGAACTTCCTCGTGCCTCCGCGTCATTTTCAGAGTTCGTCAATCTCGTGTCGTCAGTTCCTACTCGTCATTTGGAATTTTTTTTTTTTTTTTAATTAGGCGTGATTATCATCTAAGTGTTGTTGTGATCGGTTAAAGAAGCAGAGATGTCGAAATGATGACTGATCATCAACATAATGCGGGAATGTTTTACTATTTTCACAAATACTAGTTACTTGTATAGTTTGATACGCGAGATACTTTTATGTCACCTAATTGGATAAGTTAGGTAGAGTTGTTTTCTCATGAACCTCATTGGTGATTCTGGTGAGGGCCACCGGGGAGGGTCCTCATTTGACGGGGGTGAGATTCTAACGGGTGGCGTAAATATGCCAGCGGTCGCTATTTAGGCGATGCTACATCCGGAGGTAGTGATTTTTTTCGCCGTTTTTCCTGCCTTGTGTATAGTCTTGTGTATTCAAGTATGTGTTTGTTTTGTATGGCACTCGTGCATAATTAATTTTCTTAACATAATTAGACATGATCATTCTTAATAACGTCTAAAGACGACGTCATTGCGCATCCTCAGCCTATTCACGTAAGTCTTTCTTACCCTTACAGGCGCACCGGATGAGCCAAGCAGCCTGGTTGGTGGCTTAAGGATTGGCCCTCGTGACGTAGCGCCACCGTATTGGCCGCCGCTACCTCTCGCGCCTCCCACCATGCATCCTCCGCCAATGGGCGCGCACCCTAACGCAATGGCTCAGGATGAAGAAACTGACTGCTTTATGCTAGGAGAAAAGCTGTTGAAGAAACCGAAACGGATCAGAACCCGTGTAGACGCCGGAGAGCCAAGGAACTCTTACTCGGCCTTCAGTAGTTTACCCAACTTGTGTGGTGTCAGTGTAAATGCAGTCAGGCCGGGTAGTGCTCCAAATCTCTTCAGTGGGAGTCAGTCTTTTTGTGGAGGACTACCGTTTGTGAACTATTTCAACCCCCCACCGAGTGTCACGGTGGGATCTCGCGGTATGCTAAGTGAGTTATTTGGCGGCCACACCAAACCCCCCCCTGTGGCACCTTGCCCTCCCGAAGACACTGTGGCGGCCACCATGGGCGTGTTGGACAAGGTGGTGACCAGCTCGAACGTGCATAGTGCCGCCGATGCTGTGAATTCTGTCATACGGGGACCTGAGCCAGAAAACGTTCTGTTGCGTGAAATCCTCCAAGGGCGCAAGCGGGATTTTACCATGGAGGAGATCGAAGCCGCTCGCTCGTTACACAATAATAATAATAGTTATAAAGGTGCGACGGACAGTGTCGAGGGGCCTAACGACGAGGCCACCACGGGGCGAGACGAGAGTGTGTCCGCAGAGGATACTCGCTGTGAATCCGAAGTGGAAGAGACCCTTAGTCAAAATAGCCCACGCACGGACTCGCCGGAGCCCAGGAAACGTTTGGAAAATATTGTGAGTGTGATCCGTTCCTCGCCCACCCCAAATAGTACGCCCGTGAATGGTTGTAAAAAGCGTAAGTTGTATTTACCGCAGCAGCACGAAACGCGGACGAACTTTGACTCCCCTTCGGAGGAAGGCGAGTCGGCCGCAGAGCCCGACAACAAGACGAGAAGGTTGGAAGAAGACGACGAGCCCACGAGCGAGTCTCGTCTGCCTGAAGCAGGCGAGGAAGGGGGCGGCCTCCAGATCGACCTGAGCGTCCGACGCCGATCCCCAGAACCTCAGCGTGCCACAGCAGCAGCAGCCTCACCAAAACCTCCTACCTCTACTTCCTCAGATTCTAACGATGCCTCTTCCTACCTCTTGGACTACGCCCAGCGGCTAATACGTAATCAGGAGGCGAGATTGCAGAGGGAAAACGACCTGAAAAACACGACGGACCTCTCTGAAAAGTTGCAGATCCTCCGTAACTTAAATCTCAATTCTCAGGTGACAGACCTCGAAGGTCTGGCGGACGTCTTGAAGACCGAAATCACAGCCTCCTTGGCAGTCATCATCGACACCATCGTCAACAAGTATGTCCAGCAGCGGAAGCTGATCAACAAACAGGCGGAAGTGGCCGCCGAGCAGCTCAACAGGGACATAGCATCTCAGCTGATGGAGAGATCGCGATCGCCGCGCTCCAACAAGATGCTCGAGAGAGGACCTCCTGGCATGGGAAGACTCAATGGCATGCCCGCCCCACATGGACCTCTCAACCTGTCTCCCTACCCTGGTGGCGAAAACAACATCAATAGCCTCAGCCTCCCACAACTCAGGCCCCCTCTCTACAAGCCCCCTCATGGTTTCTTCCCCGGTAATCTTCCCCCTATGGGGGCAATGGTTCCCTCCGGTCAAACTTCCCCCTACGGAGGAATGGAGCCCGAACAGGACGAGGCCCTGCCTCTGGTGGTCACGCCCAAGAAGAAGCGCCATAAGGTGACGGACTCCAGGCTTACGCCACGCACAGTGGGTCGCCTGCTGGAAGACTTCCCTCGCTACGGCCCCTTGCAAGGGATGGGTGGGCAGACCTCCCCGCGGAGTTCGCCTCCCCCTCCTCCAGTGCATCATAATCCACACCGACCTACCTCTTTCCCCCAGCCACCCCCGCTCTTGCCAGTCTCTTTACCTACCTCGGTAGCCATACCCAACCCGTCATTACACGACACCAGTTTGCTCTACCCCACCTACTACCCTCATAGGGCATCATCTCCGATAGACGGACGCCGTGAGGAATCCCCCGCAGGTCCTCCGGGCCCACCACATCCTGCACTTCTACACCCAGCGTTGCTCGCAGCCTCCTCTCCGGATTCCTTCTCCAGGTTCTTACACGGGCCAGATCACGATCGTGGCTCGGACTGCTCACCTGCAGATACACATTACGACGGCGTCCAACCTACCATATCCTTTCACGCAACCGAACGTAAATATCATGAGTGAACCATGTTTTCCTAGGCTATAAATCATTAATACCATTTTATTCCTTAAGTTTCGTGTGTGTGCTACGCCCCCCTGTCAATAAAAGTGAACTTGACTTATTTTCTATAGAACTCTTCTTCTTCACACTCGCCCTATGTTAAAACACGAACTGCTTCTTCATGTCCATGTACCAAAGCCTTTGACTGTCTCCGTCAGTAGCGTTTGCCAATCAGTGTTTGGTGTTATCAGGTAGCATTCGTATGTCACTAAAGCTTAAAAACTTATGTGTAAAACATTCCTTGCAAGCATGTGGTTGCTTTCAATAAAGCAGAGACTGATATGCATGATTAAAAACTGTCTGTTGAAAATGCCTGTTATAAGTATTTGAGTTATATATTTAGATATGTAGACATAATTCCTAAGTTAACAATTGATCTGTAGACTAACAATGAAGTAAATATAATAAGTCCTTTTCATTTACATTGCATTTTAAGTGTCATATGTACTAATTTGTAGATGAAGTTCTCGAACCACGTGCTTTTTTTCTCTCTCTTTCTTTATCATTATTTGCAAGTGTGGTATGCTTTTGTGAATGTATCGTCGTCGTTTTGAACTTGTGCTTTTTATGCATGTTAAAAGCACTTCGAAAAAATATGCTTGACGAATCCTTCATTTAACCCAACGTGGTCATGTAGACGTAGGCTTAGAGTCTAACTTTGTTCTTGGAGATATGTAGACTTGGAGCCTACTCTGTAGATGTAGACTTGTAGTCTACCTTGTATATGTAGACTTATAGTCTACCTTGTATATGTAGACTTGTAGTCTACCTTGTATATGTAGACTCGAGAGTCTACATTATCGATGTAGACTTGGAATCTACTTTTTAGATGTAGACTTGGAATCTATTTTTTTATATGTATAGTCTACTTCGACCTAATCACAAATTCCTTTGCATTAGAGCAAATTACCCTTCATTTAACGTAGATACAGCATGGTTCAGAATCGAATTCTTTCCTAGTATACTTTAAAACATTGCAAGAATAGAATTCTTTTTTTTATTTTTATAAAGATAGTTATTATATTTTGTCTCTATGGTGTTTGCATGTTATCAAAAGCTACTATGTTGTTGCTTGTGTTCTGCGTTCAGAGTTGTTTCATATTATTCGTTATCATTTTCTGCCTTCTGTATTACCGTTGGCTTTAGCTTAAAAAAAAAAAACATTTCTGTCGTAAACAGAATACACTTCCACATTTTGTATTGTTAGTTTCCTGTGTTGTTGGATCGGCTACAGAAGTCACTTAGTCGTTTTGATTAGTATATGTGCTTGGTTTGTACTGATATTAGTACCTTTAAGGCTTATTTTTTCTTTCTTTTAAGAGTTAAACCTCATTTTTAAGCTTTTGTGTCTTGAATTTTCAGCATCATACTTCTTTGTAGTTGTATTTTTGGCTACGCTTTGTGTGTTCATTGCTTCTTGTATCTGACGAGTTCAGAACTCTCCCAATTGCTGCTTCCTAGGTGTAACCTGTTCGTGTGCTTTGTATTTTCATACATGTATTTTAGGATATATATATAACCTTCCCAATCCAAATGAAACAGGTGTTTATATTGCTGCTACTAAGTGGTTGTGTAGTTTTTGAAGAACAATATTATTACGGTGAAAGTGAAGGGTTATTCATATTTGATTGCTGTCAATTGCAAGGCATTCCCTGCCATTCTCATAGCCTCATTTATACATCAGTACAATTTCAGCTCTCTCTCTCTCTCTCTCTCTCTCTCTCTCTCTCTCTCTCTCTCTCTCTCTCTCTCTCTCTCCTCTTTCACTTTTGACGAAGGAGTGCAGCCATCCGTAGTTTTATGTACACAAATATGTTCTGGATATATGCATTACATGTCAGTAGTGGAGAAAAAAAGGCCAAGTCATGCTCTCTCTCTCTCTCTCTCTCTCTCTCTCTCTCTCTCTCTCTCTCTCTCTCTCTCTCTCTCATGCAGTTTGTGGTACTTAGTGGATCCACTCTGTATTCTTCTATTACACAGTGTGTACTTTGTGTATGTATTAGTGTGTGTGTACATTCTATTACACAGTATGTATTTTGTGTATGTATTAGTGTGTGTGTGTACAATCTATTACACGGTATGTATTTTGTGTATGAATTAGTGTGTGTGTGTGTGTTGTACATAAGTAAACGTGCTTGTACAATACAATAGTGTAGTACAGTACATTTTACAAGTGATTATACATAGCGTTGTACAAGAATGAAGTTTGCATTGCAAATAAATCTACGGTATCTTCATACCACCTTAGACTTGTGTGTGTGTGTGCGTAAAAAAAAAAGAAAAAAAAACCTTCAAATGTAGCGCGAGGTTACACGCTCGTTGGATGTATCAGGTTGTTATGAGTGAGGGGTGAGAGAATGGATGGGGAGAGAGAATGGATGGGGGAGAGAAAGCTTGCATGGAGCTTTGGAAGGGAAACGGATGTGCTTAGTAGCTTATGGAGGAAAATTCTCTCTCTCTCTCTCTCTCTCTCTCTCTCTCTCTCTCTCTCTCTCTCTCTCATATAAATGCATTATATATATATATATATATATATATATATATATATATATATATATATATAGTATATGTATATATATACATACATACATACATATATACATACATACCACACAGATTTGTCTCCCATTTCAATGAAGTCCTCTAGAACTTCCATTATGCCTGTGTTCTTACTCCTTGCTCAAGGCTTCTTCGTAGGTATATAAATGCTTTGGGATTCAAGACTTTTTTTCTTACGGTTAATCATCTAACGGGATTAAGGTTCCATAAGTCGCAAGTGTATATATATACGTACAGCACTAGTATCCCCTTTGTCAATTGCTGAAGTAAGACGTATTATTTCTCGTTATGTCACAGTACTGGATAAGCCAGTCTGGATGACTGATGACCTCCTCTTTTTTTTTTTTTTTTACTTATTTCTTTTCATGTAACCGAAATTCTTGGTGGCTATCATCGGATCACTTGTTTATCAACTTGTAATTATTTGTAATCTAGATTTGGTTTATTTTTAGTACCTTGGTTTAGTTCATTCACCTTTTTGGTTAAGTTTAGCTTTTATTTTTTTTAGGGGGGGCAGTGGTTAACCCCAACCTTCCATTTTATCAAAAGGGGATCAGATTTTCTTTTATCATTATTTGCCTTTAGAGCTCAAGTTTATAAATGTCTTGAAGGAAAAAAAAAAGTTGCTTAAGTTTTATCCTGATGTGCATCTCTGGTTTCGTCCCCGACAAAAATTGCAGTTGCGCAGAAACCCACATTTCTCCTCCTCCTCCTCCTCCTCCTTCAGTCTACTTATCCGAATCATTTAGTTTCATCATGTGGTGGCATTCGACGAAGTGTCTTGTATGTCATGTGTTGGCTAGTCACCTCCTCAAGGACTTTCATGATGGAAGGGGGAAGGGGTTGGTGGGATGGTTGGTTGGTTGGAGGTACGGGTTATAGGATGGGATGGGATGGGGGATAAGGAGGTGCTTTAGATTTAAGTGATGGCTTATGGATTGGGATTGATTCACCAAGAAGCAATAGATTTAGGGTTTTGTGGAGGGGGGGAGGAGTGGGGCAAGGGGGTGTCATGAAATTTATGGTGGTAGGGACTGAGGGCGGCACGGAGGTGGTGAGGTGAAGAAAGGCCACGTAAAATTAAGACGGGTGACGGTGAAAAAAAAAAAAAAATTAAGGCTAAAATAAAATTCTGTATGAGGAGTCGCCCCTCCCCCCCTTGCATATAAGTGATATCCACCTTCTCTCTTCGCCCCTGGGTGAACCTTCTAGATCACGCCATGGTTGAGAGGGACATGGGAGGACCAAACCCGTTCGTCTTCTTCTGTAGTGAAAGAACAGCTGGCTTAGGCACTCAAGTCCTGGATACCTGTGAGTACACACACCTGCTTCAGCATAACTCCAACGCCGCCACCCCCCCCCCCCCCCCCAATTATCTCAAAAGTCAAGTTCACCCCAACACTTCCATCTTCACTTTGTAACACCTTTCAATACCCTGCAGATCTTCCCCTCCAAAAAATGCAAAACTATATAGCGCCACTACCTGAGAGGTAACTACTACACTCATGGCAGGCTTGCTAAGCATCAAGCATTCTGCAAGATTCAGCCTTATGCATCCTTGCCACAGGGTCCAGTTTGGAGACTCTTTCCAGGTCCCTCTGGCTTTTGAGTAGTTCAAGAAGCATTTAGGAGATTCATATTCTCTCTCTCTCTCTCTGTCTGTCTCAAGAATGATCTTTGTTGAAGACCATATTGTTTGGGTCATCGCCTGCGCTTTAAACTGATCAGTTTCATTCAAGCTTCTGGTAGAATTTATTAATTTGTGCTTCGCGCCTGGAATGTGCAAGTCCACTTTTCAATGCGTGGTTGGATGGCCGTCCTTCCCAAGAAAGCTGGAGCCGCTATGTTTAAGCACTTTCTTTAAGGTCGCCATTAGCGACCATTTGCCCTGCTTTTATTGCTCAGTAAATGAAGTTAATGCTTCGTAGATTGCATTGCCGAATTCTCTCTCTCTCTCTCTCTCTCTCTCCTCTCTCTCTCTCTCTCTCTCTCTCTCCTGTCAACCTAGTCACTTCCGGCTTTTCTGTTCTCAGTGGGTAACACTTCCTCGGGAGATTATTATTTTTTTCTTTTTTAATTGTGCCCTTCTCCAGTGTCACTAATCTTCCGAGATATCCTAACCGTGACCCGTGGATAATCTCGCCGTAATCTCTCTACGTGCGGAAGCCGGGATTAATTCCAAGGAAGAGGAGTGAGACGGGAAGGCTTGGGTATCATTTAAAAAAAAAAAAATGAAGAGGAGGATGTGGGGTTACTTCAGGGGCATAGGGGATTTAAATAATGTCTTGCCACTCGTGCAAATTGTTCACTTCTTTGTTTGCTACTGTTTTCGTCCAGGAAATAGCCGGTTTAGTTTTTCTCCTTAAGTTTATGTCCATTTTTCGTTGTTTGCAAATAAGTTTTAATTATTTCTTATTGATCGCTGGAAGTCTTCAGTCGAGTGATTTCCAGTAAACTTTCATTTATTGATAAATTTACCAATAAACTACTTAAAACGTTGACACATTGTTCAGTATAATAACGATCAAATACATAAAAAACAGATCACATTGACCTGCCAAAAAAAATATACCTTCACTCAATTTTTTTCAATCTCCACAAAGAAAACATTTATGTTATTTCTCCCTACATCTGCCATTTACTGCAACATTGTTACAACGACGTGGCCAGATTTCTGCTTATTGGCCGTTTACCAACCGAGTTCGTTCCCCAAACAAAAAGTATTTAAAATCCTTTTGATACCCACGAGGCGAAGAAAGAAGGAAGTGGGCAGTGAGGAGGTTCGAGGGAGGGAGGGTGGAGGGCGGGGACTGTTAAAATAGCTGTAGGAGGCGGTCATGATCATTATGGTGTTGGATTCCATTTGGAGGTCGAGACAAAGGGGTTTCAGTGTCGTGATTCGGCGGTGGCGAGCCTTTTCTAAGGTTTCAGGTGGGATCCAGCCGTGCTTAGCTTTCGTGGCCATCCTACTTGTGGTCTGCTGGAGTCGACTCGATGCAGTCGCAATCCCGCGCCCTAATGAGATTTGAGGTCGCTGGAAAGATCTTATTTGGCGCTAGAAACCTTCCAAGAGTTTTTGTTTTGGGGGCGGGAGCTCATGGGGGAGGGCAGAGGGAGGGGCCTGTTGGCCTGTCATTCCCAGCCAACCAGAGGGCGTCCAGAGGACGTGTTCTTTGGTTTACCCGGAAGGTTCCAGCTCGCCTGGAATATGATGGTTCCAGAAAGGAAGTTGGAGGTCGCTCAATAAATATGGCATCCATGGGCCTTCTCTTGAGTTTCTTTTTAAACCTTTTTTTCCAATTTGATCCTTAAGAGTTTCCTATTCAATTCGATGTCTTTTTGGAGCACCGGGAGGGGCTCACCAAAGACACGTAACGTTCCCGTTTCTTTTGCGTATTCCTGGATTCATCTTATCAGACTCGGCATTAGATGAAACCCTACGATTTTAAATCTCTTGTAGATATATACACGTGCATCTATGCTGAGGCTTCCAGGGGTTCTTTTGATACTAATCCCACCTTCTCTCTCTCTCTCTCTCTCTCTCTCTCTCTCGCTCTCTCTGACAGAATTTCACCATTCTTGCCTGAATTTGGCCTGTCTTATCTATGAATATGAGAAATATTACAAACTTTTAAAATTAATCATCGTTTTCGTGGTTAATTAGCAACAAAAGTAACATTGTCAGCTATACTCACGTGTATTATTATTATTATTATTTATACATTTATGAAGCAAAGCTGTCAGTGCTGTACACAGTTTTATATTTTCACTAAGCAGAATGGTTAATTTTCTATGAATATCTCAAGCAAAATGTCTAACATACTATCCCATTTCTGTAGTCTTGTCTCTTCCTTTCCAATGGGTTTGTACGACGTATACTGTACCTAGCTCAATTTTTTTTTTTTTTAATTGGAGGTACTAGCTACTTTATCTTCGCTTCGTTAATTGCGAAAATGTACTACGATTTGCATACCTCAGCATGACACATTTAATTTTGCCGTTGTCTTCTATTAATGCTACAGAAACATGGTAATTGCTTTTTTTTTTATCATTCTGCTAGAGTGAGAAAGGAATTGCCTTTGTTTTACAGACATATGTAGCCATTCAGACATTGCTAACTGGTCTTTGTTTTATTTTATATCTGAATATTTTCAGATTTCCTTTATCAGTTGAACATAAATGGCTTTTATGAAATTAATTTCTTCGTGTTTATGTCTTCGTCTTAGGGTTAGGGTATTTAAGGTCATTATAGGTTATTATGGGTTATTTCGGGTCATTCCATGGTCTCTGTCGTGTTTCCTATAAAACACTTGGTAAACAGTGCTGTCAAGACTCGTTCATGAGTACTTCCCTCTCCTGTCCTTTGCTAATATCTGCCCTTCTGTGACATTATGTGATAATATCCCCTGACATTATGATGATTCATATATAAAGATCGTGCACGCTCTGATTAAATTTAACTGCATGTAAATATGTGAAATGGTTGTTGGTTCCTTTAAAAAGAGTGCATTTGGAATGCATGTCAATGATTATATATGGCAATAAAATCCTGAATCATTAATGTGTGATACTGTAAATCAATTATTATTGTAGATGACCACCAAACGCGAAGCATACACACAGACCCAAGTACATCCCATTTTCTATACGCCATAGAAAATGGGATTCGTCTTAAACCAGTCTCCATGTATGGATCGCTTCCAAGTCTCAAAGTCCAAGGTATTTATTCACGAATTTCTCCTTAACTGCAGCTTACTCCAGCACACTGACACCGATGCACCTGCGCAAGGCCAAGCTTATGTTCTTCTATGTAAGATATCCGTCGTCTTCGGTGCTGAAAACTTATTTCCCCGACATTAAATTCAACAAAAATAACACGGCGCAACTCGTCAAGTGGTTCTCCAATTTTCGGTAAGTGGCTCTCGACGTTTGTTTTCTTCATTGATGTCTTCAACACGCTTTATCATCATTTGGACTTTATTTATTTAGTCCAATAGCTCTTTTTTTTTTCTTTTCTAACCTTATGTCAGAATTGTAATGTTTTAAGTAAAATCTGCCCAATTTTCCATAAATGTTAACTTCACTGGCTTCGTATGTTTTTCTTTTATGATTATTTTATGTATTCAGATTTCAAAGGTTGCCTTCAGGCCCTTTTTCAGAAATTATTTTCAACTAAGTGCTTTAGTAATAAGTAACTGTATTGCAACTGTAACCTTTCATTGAAAGAGTTGACGGTGTAATCAGGACCTACCAAAGCTGTAATGTCTTAGACGTAACCAGTGAATGACTGAGTAAGGAAATTGGGCAGAAAAAAAAATCGAATCTATAAGATTTGAGAAAAATGACTTGACAATGAAAATTGACATTCATACAATTTCAAACCAGTCCTTTACAATCAGCGCCACAATCGCAATATGGGCCTTTGAACAAGGCTCGACTGAAAATCAGAATGCAGAGAAGATAACTCTGAAGGGAATTAGATTTTAAATTGATCTTTCGATGGTTGAATAAAGCTTCGTTTAAGATTAGCCAAAAGAAAACTTCAACCAAAACAAAGGTTGATGATGGAAGGAAATAGACACTGTGACAGGTATGCAGGAATACGGAAATAAGAAGTGGTTGTGGGGTGGTGATTGTTTACTCATAGGGGAGATTAGTGTATGTGTTGGGGGTGGGCGGGGGGATTAGGGTTGGCCTGTGAAGGGGGCCGGGATTGGGAGGATGACCTCCGAAGGGGATGTTGGGGTGTGTGGGAGTATCCCGAATGGCATCCTCTCGTGTATGGAAGGAGGGGTGGAGGTTTCCTCCCGAAGGTAAACCCGACATGTTGGTGATGGGATGTTATTCAAAGGAGAGCTTAGTGGATGGGAGGGCATCCTACGAAAGGGATCTTAGTTTCTGGGAGGGTATCTTACGAAAGGGATCTTAGTGTGGGGGAGGGTATCCTACGAAAGGTATCTTAGTGTGTGGGAGGGTATCCTACGAAGGGGATCTTAGTGTGTGGGAGGGTATCCTACGAAGGGGATCTTAAGTGTGCGGGGAGGAGGGTGTCCTGTAAAGGATATCTTAGTGAGTAATGGTGTCCTCCAAAGGGGATCTTGTGTGTGTGTAGGGAGGAGGATGTCCTCGGTGTATGGTGGGTCTTCCGAGGGGAGGGGGAATCCAAGGGGATTGATGATGGAGGAAGGGCGAGGTCCTAGGAGGGAAGAAATGAGAGCACCCCCCCCCCCCGCCCCCTTCCCCACAACATCCTCTCTCCCCGGCCCCATCGCTTTCGGAAGTGCATTCGTGCATGTTTAAAAGTACGTGCGAGCGCTTGACGCCTCCACAAACACGGCCGTGCACGAAAGCGGAATCCCTCCTCAGTTTGCCTTCCCCCTCGGCACAGACACGAACGAACGAACGTGGGCTGCATCGCGGCTGCTGCTGCTGCTTCATCTCTTCTCTCTCTCTCTCTCTCTCTCTCTCTCTCTCTCTCTCTCCCGAAGAGCAGAAGATGCAGCGACGATGAAGGCATTACGTAAGGAAGAGGAGGGAGGAAAGGATGGTTCCCCTCATCTTAACGCATACATCCTCCTCCTCCTCCTCCATCTCCTCCTACTCCTTCTCCTCCTCCATCCCCTCCTCCCCCCCACCCCCCATCTTCGTTTTTCCCTCTCTTGCGCATTGTGCTTCTGGCCGTTTTTACAGCTCCCCTTTCTGGAAGAGGCCTTACATGCCAGTTCCAGACGTAGGATTATAAGAGTTCTTTTATTTTTTTTATTGCGTCTTCAAAGATTTAGGGGGGAAACGGTATATGATTCATTTAAATTAATCACCAATTCCACCACAGGAAGAGAAAAGAGAGGGGGGAGGGAGGGAGGGAGGAGGAGAAGGAGCAGGAGAAGTAGACCTGAAGTACATTTTTAAGCCTATCGGCAGTTGCATTGCCCTACCCGAGTATGGAAGAGTTAAATGAATAGGAATATTTTGATAATTAGGTCACTTGAAATGTGTACACCCCTTTTAAAGGCCGCTTTGAAATGCGATCGTCTTGCCATATTAAGCAAATTGGAACGATAAGAATATTAGAAAAAGAGAGAGAGAGGAGGAACAGGTGATGAAGCAATGAGCATTTTCTTGTGGGAGGGGGTGTAGGGGGGGGAAGGTCGCGGGAGACGGGGACGGGGATGGAAAAAGTTCAATAATTAAGGCTCGGAAACAAGGTAAAGCCAATGGAGAGTGTTTAATTAATGCAGGGAAACGGGCCGCCAGCCATATGAATGTTGAATTAAGAAAGAAGGGGAAGAGAGAGAGAGAGAAAGTCGTCATTGGTCCCTTGGTCCCCTTCCCAAAGCAGGCGCCCCCCCACAGCCCCCCCTCCCCCCGACCCCCACATATAACCTCTTTCGTTCTTGCATCCGCTGTCGCTGTTCCTCCTTATTCTCTGCCTGCTTGAGCCTATTGCTTTATACGTCTTATAAATCTCTCTCTCTCTCTCTCTCTCTCTCTCAACATTAGAGAATGCAGGTAACTTCGAACGCCCACGCCCAAGAACTTTTCTTTGCTGTCCATTGATAAGGAATTCCTTGTACTAAGGAGAGAGAGAGAGAGAATTATAACTATTCATTATTGTATAGTTTCTGTAAATTATTTCATATCTTGCCATCTGCATTTCCGAATCAGTCTGTGTGTGTGTGTGTGTAACACAGATGTCATATACTACTCTATATGGGTGTTCTGCTTTGTCTTAGTACGGGGCCTCCCGCGAACCACAAATGGCTGTAGGAGGTAAAATATCCTTATCTATCATGGGTGGGCTTAGCTAGCGCGGCGAAGGCTCTGCCTTAGAACCAATATTGACGCTCTACGTCAGAGAGAAAGAGAGAATTAAGAGAGGGGGGGTTGGGGGAAGAGAAGGCACGGAAGAGGTAGGGGTTGGGTAGCGGGTAGGAGACGGTGGGATCCTTAGGGGAGGGAAGGAGGGCGAGGAAAAGCAAGGAAAGCATTCGTTCAAGGAGAGAAGTGGATTCGATTTGTTGTGTTTTCAGTTCGTAATTCGTCGTCTAAATTTTCCCCTGTTACGTTGTAGCTTTCAACGAATTTCGTTTTCTGTCCGGTTAAGTTAACGTTAAATACTCACTATTAAGCTTCATTACCTGGAGCGGATCAGATCAATTTGTATCAAATTCATTGCTGGGATTGTCTATAAAATGCGCTTTCATTTTTAATAGCGTTGTGACATTGTTACCCACGAAAAGCAGGTCCCTCAAAGTACATTTTGTAGCAGAATTGTTAATGTTATTGAAAATCCCGTACAATTATCAGAATGCACAAAGTCAAGAATACCAAAAAAAAAAAAAAAAAACTCTTAACTCTTTAACGGAGACTCTTGACACTAATCGGCTGTGAAGCTTTTTCCTGCAATGCTTTAAATGAATTGCTTGCTTTCCTTTCAGCGACCCCCTCCCCTGACCCCTCCCTCCAACCCACTTTTCACTGCCCCCCCACCTACCCCCTCCATCCCCAACCCCCTTTTTTTAAAGTTTGCTTTCTCACTCCTTAAGAATTGTAAACACTGTGCATCGTATGATGCCTCCCGATTTGATTACGCCGCTATACGCTTGTAAAGTAGGCGTATTTAGGAAGGTAGTTTGGAAGGGGTCTTACTTCCACGCAGGAAATTATGGAGTGTAATATTTACCGCCAGGAAATTTAGGTAGTTTCTCTCTCTCTCTCTCTCTCTCTCTCTCTCTCTCTCTCATCTCTCTCTCTCTCTCTCTCTCTATCATTCCAAAGCAAGTGAAATAGAGATAAGCAAGAAATGAAAAAGTGGGAAGGATATGGAAAATACAACTTCTACAGTAAAAATATAAAATGGTCAGAAATTAATGAAGAATTAAACAAAGATTGGGATAACATTTTCGTAAGTGATGACATAAGGGTAAATACGGAGAATATTATATAAAATATTGGAGAAAATAGTGGATAAATATATACCGAAGAAGAAAAGTAAACATCATTCATGCATACCAAGAGACAGAAGGATCTTGTTCCAGAAAATCAGAAGTGGAAAAAAGGTCTTGCAAAAGAAAAAATGCATGGAAAGTTATAGAACTAAAAAGTAAGATAGAAAATGCAGAACAAAAGATTATACAATCAAAAGAAAATGAAAAACGGGACTTGGAAAAAAAAACCCTATTAAATATCAAGCAAACCCGAACTATTATACTCATATGCGAAGAAGATGAATAAAAGAAGAATAGAAATAGGCCCTCTGAGAATTGAAGGGAGATTAACGAATGAAAAAAAGGAAATTTGCAACATACTTGCAGAAAGATATAAGAGAGAATTCACCCCTAGAATAGATAATGAAGATATGATATAGAAGTAAGGGACGAAAATAGTGAATATTTAGCTGACATAGAAATTAATGAAGCTGATATTGTGCAGGCAATTAATGAAATTAAAAATGGAGCTGCTGCAGGGCCGGATGGAGTGCCTGCTCTTTTGTTAAAGAAAGTAGTTCATTCTATCGCAAAGCCACTTGCAATATTATTAAGACAAAGTGTAGATACAGGCAAGATTTATGATGAGCACAATTAGCATATATCACCCCTACTTTCAAAAGTGGATCAAGACTAGAGGCAAGTAATTATAGGCCTGTGAGTCTAACATCACATATTATGAAAGTGTATGAAAGGTAATGAAGAAAAATATTATGAAACATTTAATAAAAAATAATTTGTTTAATATAGGCAACACGGTTTCGTACCCGGAAAAAGTACACAAACCCAACTGTTAGTCCACCGTGAGAACATATTCAAAAATATGAAAAGCGGAAATGAAACAGATGTGGTTTATCTAGACTTTGCAAAAGCTTTTGACAAGTAGACCATAATATATTAGCAAAGAAAATTAGAAAACACAATATCGTAGATAAAGTAGGAAGATGGTTAAAAGAATTTTTACACAACAGAAAACAGATAGTTATTGCAAACACGATGAGAAATCGGATGAAACCAAGGTAATATCCGGTGTGCCACAAGGTACGGTGCTAGCTGCAATATTGTTTGTTATTATGATTGAAGACATAGACAGTAATGTTAAGGATTCGGTAGTGAGTAGTTTCGCTGATGACACAAGAATAAGTAGAGAAATTACTTGTGATGAAGATAGGAACGCTCTACAAAGAGACCTTAACAAAGTATATGATTGGGCAGAGGTAAATAGGATGGTATTTAACTCTGATAAATTTGAATCAATAAATTATGGAGACAGAGAAGGAAAGCTATATGCATATAGGGGACCTAATAATGAGACAATCACAAATAAGGAAGCAGTTAAAGACCTTGGTGTGATGATGAATAGGAACATGTTATGCAATGATCAAATAGCCATTCTGTTGGCAAAATGTAAAGCAAAAATGGGAATGTTGTTACGGCACTTCAAAACAAGAAAAGCTGAACACATGATTATGCTTTATAAAACATATGTTCGTAGTCCACTTGAATATTGCAATATGATATGGTACCCACACTATCAAAAGGATATTGCACAAATAGAGAGTGTACAAAGGTCCTTTACAGCTAGAATAGAAGAAGTTAAGGACCTAGACTACTGGGAAAGACTACAATCCTTAAAATTATATAGTCTAGAAAGGAGAAGAGAACGCTACATGATAATTCAGGCATGGAAACAGATAGAAAGGAATAACAGAAAATATCATGGAACTAAAAATATCAGAAAGAGCAAGCAGAGGTAGATTAATAGTGCCCAAAACTATACCAGGAAAAATAAGGAAAGCACACAGAACATTAATCCACTACGCACCAGCATCGATAATGCAGCGTCTATTCAATGCGTTGCCAGCTCATCTGAGGAATATATCAGGAGTGAGCGTAGATGTGTTTAAGAATAAGCTCGACAAATATCTAAACTGCATCCCAGACCATCCAAGATTGGAAGATGCAAAATATACCGGAAGATGTACTAGCAACTCTCTGGTAGACATTAGAGGCGCCTCACACTGAGGGACCTGGGGCAACCCGAACGAACCAACTGTAAGGTCTGTAAGGTAAGGTCTCTCTCAAGAAAACTAGTTTATTTCACAGCAGGTAGGAGAGAAGTTTATTTCCACGTAGGACAATTAGGATTTTTTTTATTTTTGAGTAGGGAAACTGCAGAATTTATTTGTAAAAGCAGGGCGTTTTTTCCACAGACAAGCAAGAACGACTAGGGAAAAATAACGAGCTGCTTTGTTCCGACATAGGGACGCTAGGGAAATTGTTTTATAGCAAAATAGAGGGGGGTGAATAGGACTTTCTTTCCTCTACGTGTCATACCCTAAGGAAATTCTCGTTTTTTTATATTATCTACGCAATCGTATTTGTCTGTAGTAAAGTACGCAATTCATGTGTGTGTGTGTGCGTGTGTATTCATGTCCCAAATTTCTTAGGTGAACCTTACTCATGCTATGGCACATCTGTGCGCTTCCTTGGTTAGCTGACCCACCACACGTCCAATACGCCATTTAAACCGGTGAGTAAGCGCCTTTTCTTAACGTGCACTCACAACACTTGTTTTACTGCCGTGAGCAGGTTTACTCACACACACACACCACACACACACACACTCTCTCTCTCTCAAGGTTAATTTTTCAACGATCAGTAAGCGGTACATAAGACTGTCAAGGTTTTTAAAAAACTTATCATGCAACCTCAAAGGTCATACAAGAGCAAAACTTCTCTCTCTCTCTCTCTCTCTCTCTCTCTCTCTCTCTCTCTCTCTCTCTCTCTCTGTTTTATTGATGTGTCCCTCATACAGCAATAGCCGTTTCGTAATATTGTAATGAAGTGTCGCAGTGTGGTGTAACATCGCGGAGACATATTTGAAGATGATGTCACTGGGGAAGACAGGCGATTGACTGATTGATGTAAACGACATAGAGAAGGAGTGAAGGAAGTGACGGCAGGAGAGAGAGAGAGAGAGAGAGAGAGAGAGAGAGAGAGAGAGACGACGAAGGTGTAGGGAACGAAGGATATTTAATTAAGAAGTGACCTCCTCCTCCTCCTCCTCCTCCCGATAAGCAAGACCACCTACCTTCCTTTCACTCCCCTCCCCTCACCACACAAATTCGCCCTTCCCTCACCCTTCCACCAGCAAACTACACCCCCCCCCTTCCACCCCCACCCTTCCCCACGACCTTGTGTAAACGTAATCTACGCAAAAGCAAGACACGTCAAGTGGTATATCTCCGTCCTTATCGGAGGCGTTCGCGCTCTTATCAGTCTTGATTGAGATTTTCGGCGAACGTCCGTTATGGTTTGAAACCCTTCCAAGGCTGTGTCGTCGTTGTAGTAATATGTGGCTTTCAGGAGAGGGTAGGGAATGAAGGGGTATGATGGGAGGCGGGGGTGGCGGTGGTTGGCCTGGTTTTCGGGAAATTATGGAGCTGAAGCAAGGTTTGCGTTCTTTGAAGCCGAGGCGATTTTGGGTCTGACTTTCCAACGGGGTGTTGAACGTTCCCTTGTTGATGAGGTAGTATCCACGGTGATGTGTGATTACTTGTTAGGAAAAGGTGGAAAGTAATATAAAAAGAAAGAATATGAAAAGGAGAAGGAATGAAAGGAGTTCCAACTAGGGGCAAAAAGGACGCTGCCAAGAACCATACGTATTGCCTACAGTGCACCGTGTTGAGGTACACTGACGGCATTACCCTCCTAAGGGGGTGGAGGGTTTGAATTCTTACGGAGGACATTAGACTTTTTCCACTGGGGTCATCCTTGATTCAGCGAATAACTGATGGGGGAGGCGGTGTCTGTTAGTCTTGTGTTTTCTCTCTCGAGCCATCTCCTTCCAGGTCGACGGTAATATGATGTAATGTTGTTGCAAAAATAAAAGATACAGAGAGCAACGTTTTGCTTTGGTCGTTATGAAAAGCGACAAACGTTTCAATTCATACATGCTCGTGATACTGCGGTCAGTGGTGCGTTATTCAGTTTCGTGTATAACAAATATTATTCATCTTGCTGGTGCCTCTTTTGTGTTTTTATCCAACTTTTTCATTCATTGTTTATAAAATGTTGACAAGCGAGAGCGGAGTGTTATTATTTATGAGCTTTTTTTTTTTTCTAAGTGACGCTCAGCCGGGTCATTGATCTTCATATGCGTAAGTTTTTGTACGCACGATTTATGCGTCATTTCATTCATAAATTAAAACAAAGCGCGAGCTCTCGTGACTAAGAGTATTTTTTAGTATTTTTTGTCGACTTTTTTTTCCTCGTTTTAGCGCCAATAGCTGTCATGCGCGCTTGCCTTCTTGATAATTGCTCGCTGTGTGTACTGCCTCAACAAATTGGCGCTGTATTCCATTTATTTGCCTTTCTTATCGAGAAGCATCGAATGCCTCCGGAAAATGAAGTTGTGTATCGCATTTTACTTCTCTTTAACTTCAACAAAAGAGAGAGCATTGGCGAGGCTTAAGTAGGGTCTTTTGGACGGTGTCTTGGAGTGTGCATAGGTTCTTTGGCGGTCGGAAATAAAAAGCCAGATGGAAAATGAAAGAAAAATCCCCCGGATCCTTTGCACGGCATCGTTTAGCTAGTGTCTTAGCACAGCCTAATTACCGCTAATCGCATCTGTACGTATGAGAGGGGTAAGGGAGGGGGTTTCAGGGAGTGGGTGAGAGATGGGGGAGGGAGGAGTCGTTGGGACCCCCCGACGACCACCCCTACCCCCATTCTCGGCTAACCATTCAATTGGAAAACCTAAGGAGAGTGGGGGAGGGGGAAAAATCGCCCTTCTGGGCGGGGCGAAATTGACCCTTGGGCTCCCCTGGCCCAAAGGCGAAAATAGATGAGGTTAGGAAGGGAAACTGCTTGCGGTGTTGCACGGTGGTTTAGTATGCAAGGCTATTCTTTATTTTGGGGGTTGGCCTCTTTGATTTGATTTGGGCTTGGCATGGGGTGGGGGAGGGGAGGAGGCTTATGCAGGGGATGGGAGGAGAGGGAGGGGGGGGGGGGGGGGGGCAGGGTTCGAGTGCCAGAATGCAGTGCTGGAACGAAACGAGAGATGTAGTAGGTTTGGTGGGAGGAAGGTAGCTGGGGAAATCGTGGGGGGGGGGGGGGGTGTTGAGATGGTAGAGATGGTGGTGATGATGATGAGAGAAGGAGGAAGGAGAGGGAAAAAGGAGAAAGGAGAGTGGACTTGAAAGTGGGAAAGTGGTCCTGGAGAAAGAGGTTGAAGAAATGTTTTATACACACAACATAGATGAAGTTTAATTGTGTTTTTCGTCACTCTGCTTTCATGGAACTAATATACATCAGATTTTTTGGTTTTGCAATTGCAGTCATGTTCGTAGGTGGTAATGAAAGATTTTAAAGTGTTCTTTTTTAATGCTTTGTTTCAAGGTAGTATTAGATTTTCCCTGTGGATATTATATATTGACCCCTTTACTCTGAACGGTGGTAATATGAAGTATTTTGTAAAATTAAATATTTACAGAAACGTTATAAGAGAAAGTGACGTATGGTATATATATATATATATAATATATATATATATTATATATATATATATATAGAGAGAGAGAGATGAGAGAGAGAGAGAGAGAGAGAGAGAGAGAGAGAGAGAGTTGGTTTAGGTGAAGAGATTAGATGGAGGGATTTAAGAGTTTAAGGCGAAAGGAAGAAGGAGGCAGAGGAAGAGAGAGAGAGAGAGAGAGAGAGAGAGAGAGAGAGTGGGAGGGGAATAGTAGTAGTCGTCGTTGAATAAGGGGACGTTGAAGACGAGTGGGAAGAAGAAGAGGAGGAGGAGGGGGTAGGGGGAGGGAAAGCAGGAGCTCCTCCTCCGAGAAGACGATCCACGCGTCTTAAGCTCGGGCCCTTGAGGCTGAGCGCATTCTCCTTGAGATTCGAGGAGGAGGAGGAGTACGAGGAGGAGGAGGAGGAGGAGGAGGAGGTTAGAAGTACGATGCACAAAAGAATCTGTGGTGGAGCTTAGACTTAGCGAAAGATTGATTTCTCATATCTCTCTCTCTCTCCTCTCTCTCTCTCTCTCTCTCTCTCTCTCTCTCTGTTTGTGTGTGTGTGTGTGTGTGTGTGGCGTGTTGTGTGGTGTTTCATTCTTATTTGCCACTTTTGTGATCTGTGTGCCTTTGTCAAATTAGCGCTCTCCGAGAGGCAAGTGTTCCGAATGTCTTTTGAATGAGAAATCGTGAACTGCGATATACGACGAGTTTTCTTCTCTCTTTATGGCGATAGTTCTCCTTTTTGTAATATCTCAAGAGTCTTTTCTTTCTCCCGAACTGCATTTCTCCTCCTCCTATCGTAGCTTGTACTCTTTTACCTCCTCCTCCTCCTCCTCCTCCTCCTCCTCCTCACTCCTGAGGGATCTCCTTGAAGGGGTTTGTCACAGCGGATGTCATTCCACAAATTTTCCCTCGCGTCTTTCTTTTCTGTGTTTTTTTTTTTTTTTTTTTTTTACGAACTTTTGACTTACTACTTCATTTTCTCTTTTCTCCTTCCTCCTTAATTACTCTACAAACAAAAACACGTGTTTGTTGCTTCCAAATTCAAGATCGACTGCAGCATTTACCCACATTCCATTACCAAACGCGGGATAGGTAAATCTAGTACAGCGTTTTTAATTATGTGACGTTTGCCTCTATTCCTCCTCCCCTCCCCCACCAACCACCCAGCTACCGTAATGAGGTTATACTTCATTATCGTGCGTCTGGCAGCTCTCGCTGCTTCTCACAACCCTTCTACTAGCGTTTGTCAAGCTCTACGGTAAACTTCGATTTTTTTTTTATTCGTTTTTCTTTTTTTTTCTTCTTTTTTTCTTGCTTTTTATTTTTTTAACGGGGTGGTGGTGGTGTGGCAGGGTCCTCGTCAACTTCCCATCAATGATTAGTCGACGTTGCGGCTTTTCATATAAGTTGAATGTTCGGTAATTAGGGCAAAGAGACGGAAGTTGTATATTCACGCTGGGCATACCTTTTTTTTATCATTTTCTTTTTTTTTTATTTTTTCCAGTGTAGTTTTTGGATTCGGTATTAGATTGTCCCCATTACGTTTGTTTTTTTCATGATATCTAATGTGAATTATATTCAATATCAATGGTTTTATTTGAATCGTTCTTTCGAAATGCACCGTTTTGACGAAGACTAATCTGACCGGTTATCTGAAAATCCTGTAGTGAAATGAGGTTATTATTTACCGCAGATTTCTCTCTCTCTCTCTCTCTCTCTGGTATAACGATTTCATTGAATCCCACTAACCAACTGTGAATAGCGAAGAAGAAATGGAGAAAGTACCTCTTGTAAGTTAAATAGGAATAATCTTAAATTACCGGAAAGACATTCATATAAGGACATAAATAGGAACATATTCTCTCTCTCTCTCTCTCTCTCTCTCTCTCTCTCTCTCTCTCTCTCTCTCTCTCTCCAAGAATGAATTTGAATCGCAGACGAAACACTCATTTAAAAGAAGAAAAAAAAAGGACAATCGTCATCCCAATCTCTGCTGGAACCTTGAAACAAATCCCATCTTGGCCCGGCGCCCCCCCCACGCCCCCCCCCCCCCCCCCCCCCCCCCCCCCCCCCCCCCCCCCCCCCCCCCCCCCCCCCCCCCCACGCCCCCACGAACTCTTGTTCTTATCATACCTCGGAGATTTCTTACTCCTCATTAGCGCTGCCTGGCCACATTTCACATTCAACTTGGCATTAGATTTATATGGACTAAATTGGCCTCCGAGGAGTCGTTTGGGGGTTTGGAACCCGCCATCTCGGAATGCTTATCTGAGGCCTCGTTAGGTTAATTAACACATATTTTTGACGAACTCGAGAGAGAGAGAGAGAGAGAGAGAAGGTTAGAAGTTGCTGCTGCTGCTGCTGTTCTTGTTTACAAACGCATTCGAAAAGAGAGCGAGAGAGAAAGAGAGAGAGAGAGTTAGAGCCTCTCTGCTTACCCTCATTTGTTTTCTGGGTTTTTGTGTGTGTGGGGGGCTAATGTTTGTGGGAGGGGAGCGGTGGGGGATGGGCCCAATCTAGTGGGGGTTGGAAGCTTAGAGATTACACATTTTTCATTTTTCAGTTCAAGTTTTTTGTTCGTCTGTTAAGTTGTTTGTGTGTTTGTGTGTAATCGGGGTCCTCATTTCATTACGG
Source organism: Macrobrachium nipponense (assembly GCF_015104395.2). Taxonomy (NCBI): domain Eukaryota; kingdom Metazoa; phylum Arthropoda; class Malacostraca; order Decapoda; family Palaemonidae; genus Macrobrachium; species Macrobrachium nipponense. Next base: position 49,541,360 of record NC_061097.1, on the reverse strand, counting down.
AAAAGACGAAAGCTTTTTTTTTTTCTTCTCTCTTTCTTTCTTTATTTGTCTTTGTAGTGAGGTGCAACTGAGATCATCATATTTCATTACAATGAGTGACTTTTTTGATCTGCCTATTTAATGGAGTGTAATATTTTTTTCCTCGGTTCATAAACGTAAAAAATTAGTTTTCCTTATTTGAAAAAAGATTTATAAATGGGGTCCTCTTTTTCCATAAAACAAAAATCAAAATGCTTTTCGTTGGCAGCAATTTAATTTTGTTTTAAGGAGAAAAGGATTACCTTTACAATTTGTTTTTGTTTTACATAAGGAGAAAAAGGATTTTACCCTTTACATTTTGTTTGTTTTTTTTTACAATAAGGAAAAACTTCACACCCGAGGTGTTTGCTTCGTTATCTTCTTCTTGTCTGGCATTTACATTTTCTTTCTCGAGGTTATTAAGAAAATATGCTCCTGCATTTAACAGCGCAACTTATGGGGTTATATTTTTTCAGGTGGCGCTCCCGGAAGCGCCACTGATAAACCCAGATGATTATTATGATGTTGCCTTACGCTGGCACCATTTGGAATCCTCTCAAGCAGAGAGAGAGAGAGAGAGAGAGAGAGAGAGAGAGAGAGAGAGAGAGAGAGAGAGAGAGAGTTATCTTATATATTAACTGCAAGGAGGATACTGAGAAAAATTCTAAACAATTATGGAACAAAAAAGGAAAGGAGCCTGGCCAGAATGAGACGAGAGAAAATGAAAGATTCTGTGGCACGTGAAATATTTCCAAGGTTGCCCCACCCATTATGCTGATTATCTTTCTGTCTGTACGTCTGTTAGCTTGTCCCTAATATCTGACAAGATGTGTGTGTTTCCCTGGCATCTAACCCCTCTCAGGGTAAATGGGCCGGTCTAACCAACAATATATTAAAATTCACTTCCTTACGAGAAGAGTTGCAATGGCCCATCCGAACTTTTCTCCCCCTAACCGTAAAATTATTAGCAATAATGCAATCACAATTTTTGTGATTACAATTCTGTAACGAGCTTATGTTATTTGCATGGCGTATTCATCGCCAACTATGATGATGATGATAATACGTTGATTATCTATCACACTATTTTGTATGGAAAATTAAGATATTTTATTGTTGGGAGAATATCCTCTTTCACGAGTATCGACAATAACAACAATCAATCTCTCTCTCTCTCTCTCTCTCTCTCTCTCTCTCTCTCTCTCTCTCTCTCTCTCTCTCTCTCTCTCTCCCCGCCTCTTGCCTCCCTCTCAAACTCGAAAGAGAGAGAGAGCATCTTCATAAATTTATAAATCGTGTCAGTGGAAGCTGGGTTGTTTGTTAAACTGGTCTTGGTCGATATTTTCCTGTGTACTCTGCATTCTCTCGGAGCTCGCGCATACACACTCTCTCTCTCTCTCTCTCTCTCTCTCTCTCTCTCTCTCTCTCTCTCTCTCTCTCTCTCTCTCTCTCTCCAGCCACACTAACCCTTATACTATTCTCCTTACGTTTAAGTAGGAAAATGTATGTCATGTGTGCCTTATATTATTATTATTATTTTACACAATTCTTTTTTGTGCTCCCGCCCCCCACCCCACCGTCAAACATGCCGCGCGTGTGTGTGTGTGTGTGTGTGTGTGTGTGTGTGTGTGCGAGCGCGCGTGGACGCGCATTTTTCTTGTGTGTTTATTAGCGATTGACGCTAAGTCCCCGAGATCCATTGATCGCCAGTCAAAACTTAATTACGATTTTTCGTTGCAGAAAAGGGTACGAAGGAGACGTAATAATTGATACACGGGGATTGGAATATCGACCTTTTTAAAAGGGCGACAAGCAGTAATAAATGCTATCCACTTAATAAATAATGCTTTCATATCTCCTCTGGGATTTTTTTTCTTGGGACCAGTTACGAAATTAAAGTATTTACGGTTTGTAGACGAAAGCCTAATCTGGCCTGGGGTGACTAGGCCTATGTTATTCCCAGTTTGAAGGATGCTACTTAGCCCTCAATTGCCCGGTAATTAAGACTGGTTTATAGGCGCTTCTTTATAGTTCAGATCGAAAAGAAATCTCTCTCTCTCTCTCTCTCCTCATTCCCCTTCAGTGAATCCAGTCATATTATCTCTTAATCATCTTAGGATATCGGCATACGCTCCCCAGCCTTTAATCATCTTGGGTATTTTTAAAATGTTCCCTTCTCTCTCTCTCTCTCTCTCTCTCTCTCTCTCTCTCTCTCTCTCTCTCTCTCTCTCTCTCTCTCTCACTATTTGATTTTGACTTCAGTCCTTTTCCGTCATGTATGAAGAGTTTTCGGGTTTTCTTGTAACAGCGTTGCTCTGAGCTTAATTGCCTCTCTCTCTCTCTCTCTCTCTCTCTCTCTCTCTCTCTCTCTCTCTCTCTCTTATATGGTATCACGGGCGTGTTTATTAGTTTGTATATGTGAATATATATACATATATAAAATCCGCTCGCATGTATGCGCATATGTCTACTAATGTGTATGCATGGGTTTGTACGTTAATGTATTAGTACAGACTTAAAAAAATATATAAAAAATAAAAATAACTGACACGCAACGTTATGTTAATCATGACGTTATTGCATCTCTCCTGCAACTCTCTTATGTAGATCAAATACCCGCATATCAGCCTCCACGTCGGTGCTACCTTGGTCTCATTTCTGTTAACCTCCCCCCCTCCCCCCCTCCCCCTCCCCCCCGCCCCCAACCCTCTCCCTCCCGTCCCTCATGGGCCGTTTTGGGGTGAAGGAGTTGTTGGCAACGAAGGCTGTGAATTAACTGTTCACGTAGACGATATATTCTACCTAAGAACTACAGGGATTCTGTAGTACACCGCAATGTATTACAGTAATTGCATTCCCGTAATTGCATTCCATTGCATTCCCGTAATTGCCCGCTTGCGGAGGGCGTCGGCGGAAAGGCCGGCGGTTGAAAAAAAAAAAAAAGTTTTATATTAATGTAAAACAATTTTTCAAGTAGGAAAAATATGAATGAATAGCCTACACTAAAATCAGTCTGCGCAAAATCCTACCTTTCAGTGATCGATTCTTGTAGTCGATTCTCGATAGCCTCCCGTCAGGTTGCTCGTTGTTTGTGTTCTTGCATCTTTGTCTACCTGCAAAGGAAAAAAAAAAAAATAGGTCACCGTTAACTTCGAATATAGTGAATGCCATAGAAGTTAGCTGTAATCATTTTCTTTAGTTTTATTATATATATTTTATTTGTAATTCCTTTTATATATACCTATACTATACTATATCTATAGGATATATATATATATATATATTATATATATAGATATATAATATATATATATAATATATATATTAGTTTTAAGGCAATGTTTCAAGGTATTTAGATGGTTATTTAGAATTACCTTTTCAAGTCCAACAAAATGAGCGTAATTCTTGTTCCTCGAAGTTCTACGCTTATTGCTGGAATAATAATTATAATAATAATCAATACAGTTATTACACAATATAGATATATATATATAATATATATATATATATATATATATATATATATATATTATTAGTTTAAGGCATGTTCAAGGTATTAGATGGATTTTAGAATTACCTTTTCAAGTCCAACAAATGAGCGTAATTCTTTGTTTTCCTCGGAATTCTATTCTAACTTATTGCTGGAATAATAATTATAATAATAATATAATAATAGTATTACACATATATAGATATAGATATATATATATATATATATAATATATATATATATAATATATCTATATATGTGTAATACTATTATTATTATTATTATTATATAATAATATATATATATAAAATTTTATATATATAGATTATATTAATAATATATATATATAACCAATTAATATATATATAATATATAATATATATAATATATATATATATAATATATATATCTATCTATATATATATACACGTGTGTACATAACTGATTCTCTCCCAAATTTCGGCTTCATCTAACCAGTGTGTTTTCTTCTTGTCCCCTCTAGGGAGTTCTACTATATCCAGATGGAGAAGTATGCAAGGCAAGCTCTCAGCGAAGGCGTCAAGAACTGCGAAGATATTTTAGTGAACTCCGATGCGGAGATCATGAGAGCACTTAATTTACACTACAACAGAAATAACCACCTTGAGGTGAGTGGAGTCTTTGAGCTTTTCTCTCACTTTTTCTATGGCGTGTACTCTTACTATACTCGTACGTACTACATGTGCATTATACTCATGGCCATAGATTTTATTTAATCTAACAAACGTCTATCATTTGAACGTGCTTATGCAGTACTAGAAAATAATTTTTTTTTTTCGCAATGTGTCATATGGAATATTTCGTAATGCGGCCTATCCAACTTTTTGAATACGTTAGGATTTTCAGCTGAAACACTGCATCACTCAGAATTTGAAGAAACGGGGGCGTCACAAAATAGAATAACCTTTTAGATACAAATTCCCCTTTGCCAGTGGGTCGCTGTACAAAATAGTTGACATAGAAAACTGAGTTAGGCTTTTGTTTGCATCCCACAACACCGCTGTCATGAGACTAATGTGCCTTCCTCCTCCTCCATTTCGGCAGATCCCCGAACACTTCAGGTACGTCGTGGAACAGACGCTAAAGGAGTTCTTCAAGGCGATCCAGGAGCAGAAGGACGCCGAGTCCTCCTGGAAGAAGGCCATTTACAAGGTCATCGCCAGGCTAGACGAACCCGTGCCCGAGTACTTCAAGTCTCCGACGTTTCTAGAGCAGTTAGAGTAGCGGTGAGCGAAGAGCCCAGTGGATAGCCCGGCGGCGCCACCTGGGCGGCCACGTTAATAGCTGCAGGTGAAAGTTTTATGGAACAAAACAAAATATATACCCCCGTTCTGCCACTGCCACGTGGTTGGGTTGGGAGTCCTCTCTGCCGCACATGCGCGCGTCGTAGAAGAAGAATTTTGTTCTTAGGTTCTTGTTAATACCCAGTGACTGAGTGTGTGGCCGACGGCTGGACCATTTTATTAAAACGAGGAAGACATGTTGGAAGAAAAGGCTATGACGAAGAAACGCGATGTTGATGATGATGATGATGATGATGATGGAGGAACACTTATGACATGAAAAGAGAAAAAAATGGGCATTCATTTTTTTATTATTATCATGATACAAATATTAAAGGTGCATGTCTCACATTTTGTCCAAATGTTATTATAAATAAGAAATAGCCTTTGATTTATATATTGAGACAAAGCATTCGTGCCTTTTCATGCCTTCCATTAACAATGACGAGAGAAAGAACACTTTCCAGCCCATTGTACCCGATTTTGTATATAGTTTTTTCTCCATTTTTTCCCCGTCTCGGTTTTAATTTTATTTTATTTTTTTTTTTTCATTTTTTTATTTTTTTTTTCTCCCTTAAGTTGGCTCTGTCTCTCCCCACCCCACCCACCGAACGAGAAGAAAGAAAATGATAATTCATAGTGAACTCGCGGCCATTTAAGCCCCCTCACCCCCCCCCCGCCCCCCCCCCTCCCCCCCCCCAAGCCTCCTTATGTCTTGTTCTTTTTCGGGGCTGAGGCGACCAACGCTCGCCACCGACAGGAAAGAAGAAGATGATTACTACTACACATCTATGGAGAGGAAGGGGGACGGCAATCCACGCCCCCTCCTACTCCTCCTCCATCCTCCTCTCCTCCTCCTCCTCCTCCTCCTCTCTCCATCCCACCCACCCCCACCTCGCCCCCGCCGCCGCCCTTCGCCCAACTGACCTGCACTGCACCTCCCTCAAGCCATGTGAGTTTCCTCACGTGCAAGAGTCTCCTAGTCACTTATTAGCTACCCAGCTCTTGTATAATTTAGTTTTATTTGATCTGTTGTATTTTGATTTTTTTAAATGATCCTTTTATATATATATTTTTTGCACTTGATTCTCACGTTAAGGCTCCTAGTTCTAAGTCATGCAAGTAGGGTAGTTGTTGATGGTGGTTCCAAGTTACCAAGTTTTTAAAAAAATAGTGAAACCACACCAAGTCAAAACAAAAAAAAGGTGAAACTTCAAGAAAGCCCAGAACAACTCCAATAGTCTCTATAGCCTCCGGTGCACACGTTTTAAGCTGGCCGGGGCACCGAGCAGGGCATACACGGGCAGATACCAAGAGAGCGAGTGACTGACTGACTGACTGACTGTAGCAACTCCATCGTTTAAGACAAGAAGAAGAAGAAGAAGAAGAAGAAGGCTTCGTGACGTCATGCTCCTCTTCATCTGCTGCGGCTTGCCCATGCCACACCCATTCTCCTCCTCCTCCTCCTCCTCCTCCTCCAGACGCCTCCGCCTCTTCACCCTCCTCGTCCTCCGCCTCCTCCTCCTCCTCCTTCTGTTCCTGCTTCTCTCACCACAAGAAGGCAATACCCCAAAAAAGTCTCACACTTGCTCACACAGCCACCTGCGTTAGGCGAGTTTACCTGAGAGCATAAAAGACAAACCAAAGTGGCCTTTGCTTCGTGGTGGTCGTTAAATCGTAAGTCTGTTGCATAAACCTTAAAAAATAAGAAAAAAAATATTGAGGATTGACTTCGAGAAGAAAAATATTACACACACATACCCCGTTATTATTATTGTGCGATCTAGTCACAGGAATGAATAGATGAATCTCTCTCTCTCTCTCTCTCTCTCTCTCTCTCTCTCTCCTCTCTCTCTCTCTCTCTCTTTCTTTTCCCCCCGTTTCGTAGATGGACGGACCAAAGGCATAATCTGTTATATATGTGTTGCAAGAGAAAAATGATTGGAAAAAAAGACTTGCTAGAGAAAGTGCTGAAGAAGAAGTGATCTCGAGGTGAGCACAGATCTGACACAAAGCCTCCTTATATTATTGTTTCTTCTCCGCATCGCAATTTTTTCCCGCTCTACCGACAGACTTTACTTGAAAGAAGAAAAACCTACATACAGGTGATGATGGGGTTTCTGTTGTATAAAGGAAAAAAAAAAGCCATGTAGATAGCTGTCAATCTGTCTCGGAGCATTTCAACTCATGCAATTTGTTCATTGCCAAAAGAAAAAAAATAGAAAAAAGTGGAAACTTATCATTGCAAAGCCGAATGACACATGAACAGTTGATGATATGATCATGTCAAAACAAAATGTGTTAGCAGAAGTCACAAGGGGATTTTTGTTTGTGTAGTTCCCGTAGATTGCCCACCTCCTCCCTCGCGAAGACATAATTATTTCATGTCTTGTTATGAAGTGGGTGATTATGATGATGAAGACGGGAGGTGGGCAGCCTATCCAGCAATGTCCGAGTTCAGTGTTCTTTGTCAGTAAAAGTTGTGATCATGCAGAACTAGTTGGCAGTGTATTGTCTCTGGCGCATTTATTATGCTCATCTATACAATCCTTTCAAAGAATTTGTTTTTGTATTCGCTCTTATATATACATAACTGAAAATGCCACAGACAGTACATTTATATATATAAATATAAATATATATGACATCATGGTAATAATAATGAATAATAATAATAAATAATAATAATGCTTTTCAAACCAAAACTTTGGTGCTAAATGTACAACTGTGTAATCGTCTGGTACTTCCATATTGGGCGTTTTTATTACATTCCATACTCTAGTTTGTGTGGGTCAACAATATACATAGCTTTAGCAGCTGATTATGAAAAGGTTACGACGCTGTACCAAGGAAGCCAAGACGGACTTTGATGCCAAGCATGCAAATTCCCTTCTGGCTTCCTTTCCTCTCTTTTTTCATCAATTTTTTTTTCTTCGGTGACGGCGTATAAACAATATGGCTGCAGGCTGCTGGCATCAGTAGCGAGACGTACCAGAGAAATCAGAAACAAAAATTAGGCACCTTAGAAATGGGTAGTAATGCTTTTGTATGAAGATTGTTTCTTTATTGATTGTGAACTTTAATCTTTTTAATGCTATATTTTCTTAAAATCAAATTTAAAAAAGTTTAAGGTGATTATATGCATTCCATAAAACTCTTTCTCTCTCGTGGACTCTTTAAAAAAGTCATCTTGTTTTGTATTTCCTCTTCTGTTTTGATATTGTATACATCCTCTCCATTCTGCAATGTTTTTTATTGTATTGTTTTCCTTTTCTTACTACTAACCCCTCCGCTGGACAAAGCATACGGGTTAGCTGCGACCAAACCAATGTTTTTTTTTCCAGTCTAGTCCATACCTTAGAATGTAACAGAACAGTTCAGTGTTTGCTTCCAGAAGCTAGTTTGTAATGAGGTTCACCTCCCGGCGCCCCCGCCCCCGCTGTCCAATGGACAGGCGACGGGGCGCCACCATGCAGGAGGAGGGACCGTGGTTGAAGTATTTCCAATAGTTATTGAATCAAGAGCTATTCCATGTTTGATTTGATGTTTACATGTTCTCTCCCAGTTCAACTACAGGCTTGTTGTACACGTTGATGCTGCTATCGATGTCCAAGTTCCCTCCCAACATTGTGTGTTGGGGGGTAATAATATATATTATATATTGAGCAATTCACACTTGACTACCAGCAACTCTCTTCAACGCCCCCCCCCCCATTACATCCCCCATTTTGCAACAGAGACCACAAAATGTTGCGACACATACCCCCACCCCCTTGACCTCGCCCGCTACCCTAACCCTTGCGGTCTCAAGTGTGGACTGCTTACTATAAGAGACTTTCTGGTGTTTCCAAAGCACTGGTTCTGTGGGGATTAGAAAAATCTGCAACAGCAGCATCACAAGACCAAACTGAAGTCAAAATTATTTAGCATAAAGTTTGTGGGCCCCTGCCCCCTCCCCCCCATCTAAACTCGGTGCTTCTTCCCCCTGGCTACCTCATCCATGGTTGAACTTTTTTTTATATATATATAATTTTCTTTTTACGTGCAAATGCCGTGGTGTGATGCATAAACCCATGGCTACCTAATGCAACAAGTGCTCATCGCTTTGGCGGCAGAATTCCCAATACTATAACGTTTGATCACGGTAGATATTTCTTTGATACTTTTTTTTTACTTTTTTATTTTCTTGGAAGCCAATTGGAATCGTGACAGGTACCTGCGAGTACCTCGTTGAAAGTGCGCAGAATGCCAATTGTTCTTTTGCGGATTCAAAGACAAGATTAGTCGTAGATTTCGAGCAGAACGGATCTGCGCCAAAGCCTGCCGCAGTTGTTGCTTTGAAAGCGCCATGGACCGGTGCCATGCTCATGGTTATTAACTCTTACACCTGTTTTTTACTATGGACTGGCACCACGTTGCAAAGGGTTGGGGGTCAACGCACAAACTTTCCACCCAAAATTTCTCTCTCTCAGAGCAGTCGTCAACAGCACACTTACCGGACGGGTCGCCTGATGAACGTCCACTGTTTTCTAAGTGCCTTGGTCTTAACATTTCGATAGAGGGCGACCCTGTTATTTTTCACTGAAACTCCCTGCGGAACCTGTTCTGCTTTCAGCAATCCATGTGAAGTGTTGATTTTTGCCAATAGAAGCTTTTTCAGTTTCTGTTGGATTTATAGCAAGACAAAAAAATGATGGTTTAGTTTCTAAAAAGAGAAAAAAATTGAAAGTTTAATTTATTGATTTATTATTTAAATATGTGCACCTAGTATTATGTGTTTTGCATATATAACATATATTCAATTATTATAGAATGTACTAGTTTGTAGACATACATACGATTCAAACAGAAAAACGGTGTTTTTATTCAACCCCCTTTTGAATTATTGTGTTATTATTATATGATCACTGTGCTCACATTTGACGTTGGAGTCTCCCGCTGTTATTTTGGAGATTTAATATTTCAAACTGACCTCAACTTTAACTGAATCAATTCAGAAACTCAGTTTCTCCTATTTCATCATATTAAAACTTCAATCTAATGTCAAGTTTTACCTATGTATCTCGCTGAAACTTTGAAATTTTTAATGAGTTGATTATGCATATCTCAGCACTTTCCTATCAACAAATATTAATCATGTCTGTGAATAATTACAATTGGATGATTTGACATGATTCGATGTCTATTGATGTGTTAAAAAATTATACATGTTATTTCTAAAAAAGAAGAATCAAATATCTTCTTGAGAAAAGAGAAAAGTGTTTGGCAAGTTGCAGATTAGCTGATACAAGGGAAATACATAAGCCATATAATCTGTGAAATCGAGAATGATGCGTTTTGATTGTCAATCTTAGAAAAACGCCTATGGGTGATATATAATGTCAAATCATAAGAAAATAATGAACTGAAAGACTGTAAAACCCACAAATTGTAGATCTGCTGGAATCGAAACAATGAAATAAAAATACCTCTGCTTTTCTGAAATATTTTCAGTCTTCAATTGTTTAGTGGAAAATGCTGAAGTGATTACGACTTTTAAAGTGAAAGATATCCCCCAAAATTGGAGATACAATGGACCCTTAAAAGCTGGCAGTTGAAAAGGATGCTAAATAATCTTTAAAAGCTTAACTGTTTTTTTGTTTTTGTTTTTTCATTCAGAGCTCCCAAACACGGAATACTTCATATTTTGATGAAAGTCGGTAGTCGAGTGTTGGATTAGATTTGAATTATTGAAGGATGGTATTATGACTTAGCACCGGAGCCGAGTTGAGTGTTGGTGAGAAAAAAATCTATATTCAAGAATACTTTACTTCAAGAAAAAAAAATTTTAAGAATATTTAATTTCTATAAAGAGTTTTGTGTAGTGCTGTAGATCTGAAATCACTTATGTCTCAATGCCTAAAAACCATTCATATTATCATCTTTGAAAAAGTAAAGTATTTGTGGCTTAATGCCTCAACATCATTGACGTACCTTGATCATTTTCTTTGATAAAGTAGCTTTGTCTTAAAGCCTGAAAATCATTGATATTCACCTTTATAACTACCATTGAAAAGGTAGCTTTGTCTTAAAGGCCTGAAAAGATTGAAAATTATCTTTGACAAATAGCAATGGCTCAATGCCCCAAAATTATTTATGTTTACCCTGACAATTATCTTTCCAAAAGTAGCGATGGTTTAATGCCTGAAAATTATTGACGTATCTCGACAATTACCTTTGAAACTGTACTGTTTTAATCCCTGAAAATCATTGATGTACCTTAACAATTTTCATTGGAAAAGTAGTGGCGGCTTAATCCCTATAAATCATTGATGATCACCTTGACAAGTACCTTTGAAAAGTAGCTTTGTCTTAAAGCCTAAAAATCATTGTTGTTCACCTTGACAACTACCTTTGAAAAGTAGCTGTCTTAAAGCCTTAAAAGATTAAGTTCATTTGATTGTTCCAAAACCTTGAACAAACCTTGAAATAGGAGCTTTTTGGTCCTTAAAGCCTTAAAATTCAAACTTTGATTTGTTCAAACCTATTGACAACCTTCCTCCTTTGAAAAAGTAGCTTTGTCTTAAAGCCAAAAATCATTGATGTTCACCTTGAACAACTTAACCTTTGAAAAGTAGCTTTTCTTAAAGCCCCCCCCCCCCCCAATTAAAATTGCTTTGAAAAGTAGCTTTGTCTTAAAGCCTAAAATCCATTGTTTGTTCACTGATTCAACTACCTTTGAAAAGTAGCTTTTGTCTTAAAGCCTTAAAATCATTGATGTTCACACTTGACAACTACCTTTGAAAGTAGCTTTTGTCTTAAAGGCTTAAATCATTGATGTTACTTGACAACTGACCCTTGAAAAGTAGCTTGTCTTAAAGCTAAATCATTTGATGTTCACCTTGACAACGTCCTTTGAAAAGTAGCTTTTGTCTTAAAGCTTAAAACTCATTGGGATGTTCACCTTGACAACTAACTTTGAAAAGTAGCTTTGTCTTAAAGCCTAAAAATCATGATGTTTCACCTTGACAACTACCTTTGAAAAGGTAGCTTTGTCTTAAAGCCTTAAATCATTGATTTTCACCCTTAGAACTACCTTTGAATAACTTGTCTTAAAGCCTAAAAATCAGTTGTTGTTCAGCCTTGACAACTACCTTTGCAAAGTAGCTTTGTCTTAAGCCTAAAATAATTTTGTTCCCTTGACAATACTTTGAAAAAAGTACTTTGTCTAAAGCTAAAATCATTGTGTTCACCTTAGAAACACCCCCGTTTTTGAAAAGTAGCTTTTTTTTGTCTTATACCTAAATCTGATGTTCAGCCTTGACAACTACCTTTGTAAAGTAGATTTCTGCCTTAAAGCCTTAAAAATCATTGATTGTTCACCTTGACAATACCTTTGAAAAGTAGCTTTTGGTCTTTAAAAGCCTAAAAATCATTGTTGTTTCACCTTGACAACACCTTTGAAAAGTAGCTGTACTAAAGCCCGTTAAATCATTTGATTGTTCACCTGAACAAACGACCTTTGAAAAAAAGTAGCTTTGTCTTAAAGCCTAAAAATCATTGTTGTTCACCTTGACAACTACCTTTGAAAAGTAGCTTTGTCTTAAAGCCTTAAAATCATTGATGTTCACCTTGACAACTACCTTTGAAAAGTAGCGTTTGCTTATAAAAGCCTTTAAAAATCATGATGTTCCACCTTGACAACTGAACATTGAAAAGTAGCTTTGTCAAAATAAAGCCTTAAATCATTGATGTTCACCCTTGCAAACTACCTTTGAAAAGTAGCTTTGTCTAAGCTATCCATTGAAAATGTTACCCTTGAACTACTTTAAAAAAGTAGTTGTCTAAAGCCTTAATCCAGTTTGTTGTTCACCTTGACAACTACCTTTGAAAGTAGCCTTGTCTTAAAGCCTTAATCATTGTTATGTTCAACCTTCCGACAACCTACTTTGAAAATTGTAGCTTTTGTCTTAAAGCCTTAAAATCATTGGTTATTGTCACTGAAACAAAACTTACCTTGACAAAAGTAGCTTTGTTCTATTAAAGCCTTCCATCCATTGATGTTCACCCTTGACAACTACCTTTGTAAAGTAGCTTTGCCTTAAAGCCTTAAAATCATTGATGTTCACCTTGACAACTACCTTTGAAAAGTAGCTTTGTCTTAAAGCCTAAAAATCATTGATGTTCACCGTGACAACTACCTTTGAAAAGTAGCTTTGTCTTAAGTCTGAAAATCATTGATGTTCACCTTGACAACTACCTTTGAAAAGTAGCTTTGTCTTAAAGCCTTAAAATCATTGATGTTCACCTTGACAACTACCTTTGAAAAGTAGCTTTGTCTTAAAGCCTTAAAATCATTGATGTTCATCTTGACAACTACCTTTGAAAAGTAGCTTTGTCTTAAGTCTGAAAATCATTGTTGTTCACCTTGACAACTACCTTTAAAAAGTAGCTTTGTCTTAAAGCCTGGAAATCATTGATGTTCACCTTGACAACTACCTTTGAAAAGTAGCTTTGTCTTAAAGCCTGAAAATCATTGATGTTCACCTTGACAACTACCTTTGAAAAGTAGCTTTGTCTTAAGTCTGAAAATCATTGTTGTTCACCTTGACAACTACCTTTGAAAAGTAGCTTTGTCTTAAAGCCTGAAAATCATTGATGTTCACCTTTGACAACTACCTTTGAAAAGTAGCTTTGTCTTAAGTCTGAAAATCATTGATGTTCACCTTGACAACTACCTTTGAAAAGTAGCTTTGTCTTAAAGACTGAGAATCATTGATGTTCACCTTGACAACTACCTTTGAAAAAGCAGCTTTGTCTCAAAGCCTGAAAATCATTGTTGTTCACCTTGACAACTACCTTTGAAAAAGTAGCTGAAAAGTAGCTTCGTCCTAAAGCCTTAAAACCATTGATGTTCACCTTGACAACTACCTTTGAAAAGTAGCTTTGTCTTAAGTCTGAAAATCATTGATGTTCATCTTGACAACTACCTTTGAAAAAGTAGCTGAAAAGTAGCTTTGTCCTAAAGCCTTAAAACCATTGATGTTCACCTTGACAATTACCTTTGAAAAGTAGCTTTGTCTTAAAGCCTGAAAATCATTGATGTTCACTTTGACACCTACCTTTGAAAAAGTAGCTTGTCTTAAAAGCCTGAAAATCATTGATGTTCACCTTGACAACTACCTTTGAAAAAGTAGCTTGTCTTCAAGCCTGAAAATCATTGATGTTCACCTTGACAACTACCTTTGAAAAAGTAGCTTGCCTTAAAAGCCTGAAAATCATTGATGTTCACCTCGACAACTACCTTTGAAAAAGTAGCTTTGTCTTAAAAGCCTGAAAATCATTGATGTTCACCTTGACAACTACATTTGAAAAAGTAGCTTGTCTTAAAAGCCTGAAAATCATTGATGTTCACCTTGACAAATTCCTTTGAAAAAGTAGCTTGTCTTAAAGCCTGAAAATCATTGATGTTCACCTTGACAAATTCCTTTGAAAAAGTAGCTATGTCTTAAAGCCGGAAAATCATTGATGTTCACCTTGACAACTACCTTTGAAAAAGTAGCTTGTCTTAAAAGCCTGAAAATCATTGATGTTCACATTTGACAACTACCTTTGAAAAAGTAGCTTGTCTTAAAAGCCTGAAAATCATTGATGTTCACCTTGACAACTACCTTTGAAAAGTAGCTTGTCTTAAAGCCTGAAAATCATTGATATTCACTTGACAACTACCTTTGGAAAAGTTTAGCCTTTGGTTTCATTTAAAGCCTTAAATCATTGATGTTCACCTTTGACCAACTACTTTGAAAAAGCAAAAGCCTTTGTCCTTAAAGACTGAATAATTTAAAATTATTTTGTTCCACACCTTGGACAACTACCTTTGAAAAAGCAGTTTTGTCTAAAGACTAGAATCATTGATGTTCACCTTGAACACTAAAATCTTTTGAAAAATTTGTTTTAGCTTTGTCTTAAAAGCCTGAAAAATCATTGTGTTCACTTTGACAAACTACCTTTGAAAAGTAGGCTTTGTTCAAAATTAAAGCCGTTTAAACTTCATTGATGTTCACCTTACAACTACCTAAAAAGCGCTTTGTCTTAGACTGAGAATCATTGATGTTCACCTTGGACAACTACTTTGAAAAAGCAGCTTTTGTCTTTAAAAGAAAAAACTTGAGAAAATCATTGATGTTCCCTTGACAACTACCTTTTGAAAAAAGAGCTTTGTCTAAAGCTGAATCATTGAGTTCAGCCTTTGACAACTAACTTGATGTTCAGCTTTGTCACTTAAAAAGCCTAAAATCATTGATGTTCACCTTTGACAATACCTGAAAAGCAGCTGTCACTTAAAGACTTGAGAATCATTGATGTTCACCTTGACAACTACCTTTGAAAAAGCAGCTTTGTCTTAAAGACTGAGAATCATTGATGTTCACCTTGACAACTATCTTTGAAAAAGTAGCTTTGTCTTAAAAGCCTGAAAATCATTGATGTTCACTTGACAACTACCTTTGAAAAGTAGCTTTGTCATAAAGCCTTAAAATCATTGATGTTCACCTTGACAACTACCTTTGAAAAAGCAGCTTTGTCTTAAAGACTGAGAATCATTGATGTTCACCTTGACAACTACCTTTGAAAAGTCGCTCGTCTTAAAACGAAAATCATGAGTTTCACCTTGCAACTACCAGAAAAAAGTCGCTGTCTTAAAAGCCTAGAAATCATTGATGTTCACCTTGACAACTACCTTTGAAAAAGTCGCTTTGTCTTAAAAGCCTGAAAATCATTGATGTTCACCTTGACAACTACCTTTGAAAAATCGCTTTTTGTCTTAGCTGAAAATCATTGATGTTCCTTGACAAATACCTTTGAAAAGAGCTTTTGTCTTAAAAGCCTGAAAATCTTTAGTTCACCGAATTACCTTTGAAAACGCAGCTTTGTCTTAAAAGCCTTAAAATCATTGATGTTCACCTTGACAACTACATTTGAAAAATTAGATTTGTCTTAAAGCCTTAAAATCATTGATATTCACCTTGACAAATACCTTTGAAAAATTATATTTGTCTTAAAGCCTGAAAATCATTGATGTTCACCTTGACAACTACCTTTGAAAAGTAGCTTTGTCATAAAGCCTTAAAATCATTGATGTTCACCTTGACAAATACCTTTGAAAAATTAGATTTGTCTTAAAGCTTGAAAATCATTGATGTTCACCTTGACAACTACCTTTGAAAAGTAGCTTTGTATTAAAGCCTGAAAATCATTGATGCTCACCTTGACAAATACCTTTGAAAAATTAGATTTGTCTTAAAGCCTGAAAATCATTGATGTTCACCTTGACAACTACCTTTGAAAAATTAGATTTGTCTGAAAGCCTTAAAATCATTGATGTTCACCTTGACAACTACCTATGAAGAAGCAGCTTTGTCTTAAAGCCTGAAAATCGTTGATGTTCACCTTGACAACTACTTTTGCACAAATAGCGAACTCACACGAAGCAAATCAACTCTTCTTAATAATGATTAACGGTTTTCCTACAAAGTTCTGTTCATTAATAACTTGAACCTTTAACCGGTGTTTGTTAGCACCCAAATCCACGTACCCAACATTCTTTTTTTGTTCTAGGTAAATACAATTAGAATTCTCCGTCCTGCTCACTCATTTGTTCTCAATCTTTCTTGTCACGGTTTACCGAGCTGGAGGTCATATGAATTTAATGATAAACGACGGATAATTCAAGTCTGCGTGATACATGAAGGAATGAAAAAAAAAATACAGAAGGAATGTAAAGAATAGAGACTATTAACATCTTTGGATGGATTATTTTAGCATTGTTAAACACTTAAGATTATTTATCCCAATTTGACATCATCAAATCATACAAGTCTGTCCCTGTAACCTTGTAAATTCGCATGTCATATTGACTAATCTATAGGAATTTTGCATATCAGCCTGTAACCTTGATGAAATTTAATAGTATTTTGCCTGCAACGAAATTATTTTCAATCAAATTGCCGCAAATGATTTACGAGTCAGGTTTGCCAGTGGCCTAATTATTTCATTTTTTAAAGTCATCTTGCTTCCTAATGTAACATCCTATGATTCAATAATACTGACAAAGTATTGAAAGTGCTTTATCTACATGAATAACGTGTGTGTAAATATATTCTTGTGCAACCCAGCCCTACTGTCTTTCCGACTGACAACGCCCATGCCTGTAACCCAAGTAAATTTCGAAGAATTTACAAATTGTAACCAAGCTATTTTCTTGCGGTATTCCACATGCAATTTACACGGACTTCGAGTGTTTGACTGTACTTACAGAGCTTTCGTCAATCTAAGATTTTAAGTTTTGTATTTTCAAGTCCTCAATATTTTAGAATTACCCTTTTGAATAAAACTCAATCGTTTTTTTTTCCCATAATTTTGTTCAGTCAGACATTCAGTATTTAATTCAAGTGAATGACTGATAACGTGCCATAATTTCAGAAAAGCTCGGAAATCAAAATATATTACATGCAACATCTTTAAGCGTAGAAAAAGACACATATAAACGTCCTCTACTCCAGACAGAATTAATAGGGTATTATATAATTATATAATAAGATACATATATATATATATATATATTAATATATATATATATATAATATATATATACGCATTCATATATACACATATATACACGCATATACGTGTATATGCATACATATACATATGTGCGCGCGCAAACAGATATACTTATAAACGTCCTCACTCCAGACAGAATTGATAAGCTACTATATATAATATATACACATACATATATAAACACATACACGCATATACGTGTGCATATATATATATATATATTATATATATATATATATATATATATATATATATATATATATATAATATAATAGCTACATACATATTATATATATATATATATATATATACATGAGAGTATTTATACATGTGCGTGTGAGCGCGCAATAAAAATATACATATAAACGTACGTCCTCTACTCCAGACAGAGTTAATATACTATTATATATACAACATACATACATATACATATGCATCAGTGTATACATAGTATATAATATATATATATATATATATATATTATATATATATATATATATGTATATAATTATGCACTTATTGGGTGTATGCATATGTATATGTATGTATGTTGTATATATAATAGTATATTAACTCTGTCTGGAGTAGAGGACGTTTATATGTATATCTTTTATTTTTAGCGCGCTTCACACGCACATGTATAAATACTCTCATGTATATATATATATGTATGTAGCTATATATATATATATATATATATATATATATATATATATGCACACGTATATGCGTGTATGTGTTTATATATGTATGTGTATATATATTATATATAATAGCTTATCAATTCTGTCTGGAGTAGAGGACGTTTATAAGTATATCTGTTTGCGCGCGCACACATGTATATACATACACATATGTATATGTATGCATATACACGTATATGCGTGTATATATGTGTATATATGAATGCGTATATATATATATATATATATACATATATATAATATAGTTATATATGTGAGTGTGTAAATTAAGTAAAACACTTGGCGTACTGAATATGTGACTGAACACTTCCCTTCCAAAGATGAAGCGAACCAGATCTCGCGGGTAATCGTGTCCTCAGAATCTCGCGGGTAATCGTGTCCTCAGAATCTCGCGGGTAATCGTGTCCTCAGAATCAGTAGAGTTGAACAACTTGAAATCTAAACCTTATGTATATTGAAATATACGCGAGCATTCCCTGTAGGCGCGTGTGTGTCCCAGCGTGTTTGACAACGGCATCCTTCCGGTAATTCGGAATCGCGGAAGGAAAGAAAAAAAAAAAAGCATTTCGAAATGTCATATTGCAGCAATAACATGGCTTCATTACTCACAAAGGAACTGTAAACCAAGTAATATTCCTCCATCTTTATGGCTGCTGTTGTAGGAAGGCATTTTAAGAAAACTCTCTCTCTCTCTCTCTCTCTCTCTCTCTCTCTCTCTCTCTCTCTCAACACACACACGACGGTCTATATAAGCATTACGACTCACGCTACATTGTCACTTATTTCCCGGTCTTTGTAAGGTGTTTTTAAATTCTGTCGCAAATCCCAATTAGTAAACGAGTGACTAACAAGCTTATTTATTATTTATTTAATAAGGGAAAAGTTTGGTTTCTTCAGAAGCCAGTCTATGAAAATAGTTAAGTATAAGACTTACTGATCTGTTAATACAACTTACTGACTGGCGTCACAGCAAGCGACCAACATTCGTAATACCATCTGCATTCACTCGAAGACTTCCCTAATCAGCGACGGCAGACGAAAGATCTTTAGAAAAAAATGTAAACTCTGCCTTGTTGGAGTTAGACCAGAATTTCACCTTAGGTCAACAGTACGCACTTTTCCCCACTTGGGGAGCAACGTAATGCTTGTGAATAATTCATCGCCCTCCGGAGACCAAGAAAGTCGAAGCAAGCAATATAGCTGTTGGAACTCTGGTATTTGGGCTTCTTACTTCTCGATGCCGAATTTTCATGCGATAGTAGACTAGAGTATGGGATTTAGGCCAAAGGCCAAGTGCTGGAACCTGTAAGATCATTCAACTCTTGAAACGAAAATTGACAGTCAAAAGGTTTGAAAGGTATAACAGGAGGAAAACCTCGCAGTTACACTATGAATCTAATGTTAGGAGAGGGTGAAAAGGAAGATGGAAGAAAGAGAATGTAAAACGGAATTACAGTAAAAGGAATGAAAAGGGTTTCAGCTTGGGGCCCGAATCCATGAGAGAATGATTTCGTCATTGACATAATCACTTGATTCACTTGCTGCAGCAGTGTCTTACCGTCTGAGGCTTTCATGATTCCAATAGATATTTCCGGTCTACCTTTCCCCTTTTTTGGGTTAAGCACACATTGATTTTTTTTTTCTTTCTTTATTTTCCCTAAACTTGATCCTTACAGGAAGCAGTGTGTCACACAGTAGTAGTAGTAGTAGTAGTAGTAGTAGTTGCTGTTGTTGTTGTCTGTTTGTTTGTATGGTGTTTTTACGTTGCACGGAACCAGTGGCTATTCAGCAACGGGACCAACGGCTTCACGTCGAACCACGTCGAGAGTGAACTTCTATCACCAGAAATACACACCTCTCATTCTTCAATGGAATGCCCGAGAATCGAACTCGTGGCCACCGACCACGCCACTGAGGCGCTCTTTTTGTTGTGGTAGTTTTTGTTGTTGTTGTTGTAAATGCCTTCATCTTGCATTTCCGCAACGTTATCGACCAAGTCCGGTCGAGTAAATAATTATTTAGGAGCAAAATGTCAATGTGTCACCACCTGTATTCTAAGGCGATAAACAGCTAACACGTACAGAGATTTGAAATGAATCTCCAGCTGAGACTTTATTCCAGGTAATGTATAAATCTCGTAACAGCAGCACCACAGAAGAAAAGGAAATAGAAATTTAATCCTTTATGTATTGGAGGACATCATGAGAATTACAAAAACAGCGCTTTGTTTAGCACATTCCAAAGGTTAAATTACTATACATGATGCATGTTCTCATTAAAACCTAACGCCACAGTAGACGTTAAAAAGAGTATTTCTGATAAAACACTGGAACTTCATAACAGGACTTGTTTTTTATTTTTTTTTTATTTTTTTTTTTTTGCAAACCCGCTATATTGAAGTTACGTATTGTAAGGTTTAGATAAAAGATCTGACCTTACAATAAGTTTAGATAATAGATTTGACCGTATAATAAGCTTCGTTGTTGGAGATCTATTACGTTTTTTTAAGATTCCGGTAAAAGGTGCGACCTTTTGACGTCACCTTTAGGGGAGTGAAATTATCTCCGCTTACCGAATTCTAGTCGAAAATAACCTGCTCTCTTGATACCCGGATGTGGCAAGTCCTTACGGCGACCATGTCTAATGTGAGTGTGACGTTTGTGGGAGATTATGATAACCGTCAAGTGTTTTATGAAGAAAACCTCAGCGATATGGAAGTCAGTCATCCGACGTGACCTTGAGAGATCATTGATTTAATTTTCTGATAGAAGACATTGCGACACAACAGCAGACTCTTGGAAGCCAAAAGTGGTAAACTATAGCAGATTCACATCAACCGTGCATTTGATGTCTAGGCCAGTCCCTTACGACGCTCCTGATTGGCCGTTGATAAGCCAAACGCACGGCTGGAAACTCTCAGTCTCTCTCGAGAGTTCATATGGGTAGGATCTATGTTCCATCTCTCCTGAGGGATACTTCTTTCAGGAGAGGTGGAACATATATCCTGCCTATTTCTCACTCTCGAGAGAGACTGAGAGTTCCCAGCCCTGTGATTGGCTTATCAACAGCCAATCAGGAGCGTCGTAAGGGACTGGTCTAGACATCAAATGCACGGTTGATGTGAATCTACAATAGTATCTAAAGGAAATCATGTAATCAGTGCAGCTTTGAAAATCCATTGGAGAATATGAAGAGTGAAAGTTAAACATTTCAGATCGACACTTAAATAACGAGAGAGATTATAAGTCTTACAATAAGAGTAAGTTTTATTTGCGTTCTCAGAATCCAAAGAGCTAACTGCTTCACAAAACAGGCATATGATGAAATTATAACACGGACAGTGTGCGGAAAACGCTCTACTTCGTTTCCTGTTGAGAATACATATATATATAATATATATATATATATATATATATATTTTTATATAATAGATATATATATATTTATATAGATATATATTCAGGAACGGGTTTCTGTGAATTTTGTATGCAAGAGTTGAGTAGGCTTCGATACGTTTCTGTGTGCCGCTTGCAAAACGGAGTCAACTATCTCATGTTTAAGATAATCTACACTTTGGGAGCTTAAATATGCGCTTATGCCGATTTTTTTATAATAACAACTGATAATCATACTCCAACTGACGCTTGAACAATTGACAGAAAATATATCCGTCCCATACCTTACCAAGAAATGAACCATTGTTTGTTTGTATGGGGTTTTTACGTTGCACGGAACCAGTAAGGTTATTCAGCGACGGGACCAACGGCTTTACATGACTTCCGAACCACGTCGAGAGTGAACATCTGTCACCAGAAATAGAGGTGGTACGCCATAACCATACCTTGTGCGGAAATGGGACTTCAAGTAAGTAGAGGATTTGCTTTGAGTATAGGCTACCTTCACATGACGGCTTTGAGTATTTAAATTAATGGGATAAGAGGTCTGGTGAGGAACTCCGGACTCGTCCATCCAACAAGCGCGCTCAAAGGAAGATCGAAGAGCTTCTGGCTAATGTTGTGGTCGCCAATGTGAGCGCGTTTTGCTTAGCGAATCAAGACCTCAAGTGATTACAACGCCTTTTATTGCATAAAATCAGTCTTCTTTCTTTCTTTCCTTTCTTCCTCGTCCATTTGTTTTGACATTGTATACAAAATTAGTAGTAATTGTAACGTCATTTCATAGTTAAATCAACCAATTATCACCGTTTTCTATAAAATACAAGTTACTTGGTAAAACACCAAAATGGTTACTTCCGTCTCTTTTGATGAGACTCCTCTGACCTCGGTAGTTGCAACGCCAATTATGCACTCAAAATAAATCAGCTACGGTTCTTTTCTAGAATATCTAGTCCGTTTCGTCACAGTATGCTAGATCAATACGACTTCGGCAAGATATATAGAATATATGAGATCACTAGAGTAAAATGATCACCAGCGAGATAAACACGAGTTCAGTACAGATGAATCTGAAATGAGAAGGTCAATGAAAATAATTCTGATTTCTGGTCAATGACACCATTTGTATAAGATGTACAAAACAAAAAGGCTACTTTTGGCCCATTTAGCAATACAAGGATCTTGCAAAGTCGTTGAAATTCCATAGATTGTTTCTGTGATGAGAACAATGATCCAGGCCACGTGCTAAAGGATTCCAAGTCACTGAGACCTTCCAAAGGATTCCAAGTCACTGAGACCTTTCAAAGGATTCCAAGTCACTGAGACCTTAACAGAATTTAGGCCAAGTTCACTGAGGACCTTTCAAAGGATTCCAAGTCACTGAGACCTTCCAAAGGATTCCAAGTCACCGAGACCTTCCAAAGGATTCCAAGTCACCGAGACCTTCCAAAGGATTCCAAGTCACTGAGACCTTCCAAAGGATTCCAAGTTCACTGAAAGGACCTTTCCCAATGTGTTATTGCCAAGTCACTGAGACCTTCCAAAGGGGATTCCAAGTCACTGAGACCTTCCAAAGGATTCCAAGTCACTGAGACCTTCCAAAGGATTCCAAGTCACTGAGACCTTCCAAAGGATTCCAAGTCACTGAGACCTTCCAAAGGATTCCAAGTCACTGAGACCACCTTCCAAAAGGATTCCAAAGGTTGAAACTGGAATAACTTCCAAGGTTTCCAAGTCACTGAGACATTCCGTAGACTGTACATACTTCCGGCGTAACCGGAAGTGCAGCAAAAACGAAGTATTTGGTCCTGGAATTTCGGGGAGAGGGAAGGGGGTTGGGGAGGTTGGAATGGGGGAAGTATTTGGTTTTCGAGCCTACCATGTAATGTACCGCAGAATTAACGTTTTCTCACCTAATTTAACCTTTCATTAGCACCTTTGACCTCCGGTATGTATATACACGTCCCATGAAAATGTATCCAGAGAGAGAGAGAGAGAGAGAGAGAGAGAGAGAGAGAGAGAGAGAGAGAGAGAGAGAGAGAGGGAAAGCATATTAAAAGAATGCAAACAGACATCTAAGTCTGTCTTCAAAGGTAAGATACCAAAAACGTTTAAGCGGAATAAAATTATTCAAAAATGTTTTCAATAAAATTTTTAACTTGGAAAAAAATACGACGGAAATCGCAATTATGGTAAACCAGAAGGAAGCGGATCCAATGAGGAATGACTTCAATAGTGTCTATTTTCAGCCGCGATGACAAACGCCTGTGGTAAATACCATTTGAGATTAAACAATGTTTCTTAGGACAATCTTAATGCAACCACAAGTTATTCATTAATGTTTGCATGCTACATTTAGTTATTGAACTGAATATGGAATTTAGGCCAAAGGCCAAGCACGGGGACCTATGAGGCCATTCAGCGCTGAAATGGAAACTGACAGTAAAAGGATTGAAAGGTGTCGCAGGACGATAACCTCAAAGCAGTTGCGCAATGAGTCAATTGTTAGGAGAGGGTGGAAAGTAAGATGGAAGACAGACAATATGAACGCAGGTACAGTAAAAGGAATAAAAGTAGTTGCAGCTAGGGGCCGAAGGGACGCTGCAAAAACCTTAAGAGTAATGCCTACAGTGCACCAAATGAGGTGCACTGACGTCACTATCCCCCATACGGGGCTGAATTATGTGAGATTGTCTTCTCGTAATATTCAATTTACTTTCTACAGATTGAGACATTAGTGAATCGATCCTCAAGTTAGAAAGATTCATTACCTTACATTGAAACGACCATTATTTATAAAAAAAAAAAAAAAAATGGCTCCTCTCTCTCTCTCCTCTCTCTCTCTCTCTCTCTCTCTCTCTCTCTCTCTCTCTCTCCTGGAAACCTAACAGAGATATAACTATCTAAACCTATTTAGTTCGTCTATAAAAGAGAAAAAAGTCTAAAGAATTATCACATCTCTCTCTCCATTCCTTTCTATTCGCACAGACTTGATTCCATATGTTGTCTCACACGCGTAATTTTAAAGGCTAAATAAATCTTGAGGAAGAGTCGAAATGGAAATAAGAAACCATACAATAAGATAGCGATCACAAAATAATGAAAACGTTCTTGAGAGAAGTGTTAGTTGTCAGATTGAATAGGCTCAGAATCTTTGCAAGATAATATAGATAATATAGACAGAAGAGTAATCAAATCTTGGAGAGCTCAAAGACAAAGGAAAGCTAAAGGAAAAGGCATATCGGTAAAGCTATGATGGGTAACAAAAATACTGAAAGCTAATAAAGCTATAAGGAAGGCAAAGAAAGACATGACTGAAAAGCTTAAGGTAAGGCAAGCTTTGGTCAGAACATCTTTTTATCGGTTACGAAAAAATTCGAATTTACAAGAATCAATATGATTCATTTGTAGCCAGATTAACTGCTGAATTCTGTAGTTCCTTAAAACCAAAATTCATTTTATCAGCATTCATATTTTCTAGGAATTTACGTAAACCTTCGGAATTGTGCAAAAACTTATAATATAAAAATTTAAATGTGAATGTAAATATACTTTTATTTAAAAATATACACTACGAAAGCATTAGTTCAAAAGGAATAATTTCCAAAAGGAAAACCTCTCCCTATGTTGTAAGTAGGTAATTTGTTAATTCAGATAATTCGCCACGCCAGGTAGTATTTTGATATAAAGAATTTAAAAGTAATTGTAAATACGTATATATTTAAAAATATACACTATGAAAATATTAGTTCAAAAGGAATAGTTACAAAAGGAAGAACCTCTCCCTATGTCGTAGGTAGGTAATTTGTCAATTCAGGTAATTCGCCATGCAAGTAGTATTTTAATATAAAGAATTTAAAAGTAAATGTAAATATATATTTAAAAATATACACTATGAAAGCATTAGTTCAAAAGGAATAATTTACAAAAGGAAAACCTCTCCCTATGTCGTAGGTAGGTAATTTGTTAATTCAGGTAATTCCAGCTAAACTCTGGAACATCTAAAGCGGTGGTTCATCCATCAGGTCTCACTGATAATTATCCTAAACAGCTTTGGCGCCTGCGCACACTGGTTAACGAGTGCAACGGTGCTACCTGAACGGAAGAGGGAAAAGCAACGGTAGCATCTACAGTGGGCGGTTAAAGATCTGTCAGCTGAATTAGGTATTTGATCTCATTTGATTTATATAGATTTTTGGCATTATGCTAAGCACTGGGGCAACCATAAGGCCATTCAGTACTGAAACGGAAATTGACAGTAAAAGGTCTGAAAGGTGTGACAGGAGGAAAACCTCAAAGCAGTTGCACTATGAAACAATTGTTAGAAGGTGGAAAGTAAGTTGGAAGAAAGAGAATATGAACTCAGGTACAGTAAAAGGAATAAAAGTAGTTGCAGCTAGGGGCCGAAGGAATGCTGCAAAGACCTTAAGAGTAATGCCTACAGTGTACCAAATGAGGTGCACTGACGTCACTACCCCCATACGGGGCTGAATTATGTGAGATTGTCTTCTCGTAATATTCAATTTACTTTCTACAGATCGAGACATTATTGAATCGATCCTCAAGTTAGAAAGATTCATTACCTTACATTGAAACGACCATTATATATATATATATATATATATATATATATATATATATATATATATATATATATATATATATATATAAAGCTCTTCTGCCAATCTCTTGACGCTTCTATTTTTGCTGTTAATTATGACTTAGGAGATGGTCCGGTGGTTGTCTCAATTACGTTGACAAGGGCGTTATTTTTAGCCTTCTATTCTCAAAAGTTCTTACGGCAATCCTCCACCACTTTCTCTGAAGTATTTCATATCACATTCCGCGCACAATATTTCATAGACACTGATATCTTCGTTATCGTCATTATGGGAACTGGTATCATAACTAAAGATATTTGTGTTATGGTTGAAAAAAATATATATATATGCCTCGCCAGAGCAGGTCTGAATTTATTTCTTTTATATCATACAAACTATAATAGCAAAATGGCTTGACTATGCATTTCCAAATTCCATTTTAATTTCATCACGAGAGGTCCAGACGTAGAAGGCTTTCTGCGTTATTAAATGTTTTATTAAAGAAATGTTCATGATAAAAGTTTCAAGAACACTTCTTTTTACATGCTGAAGTTCATCACCAGTCAACTATTTTCAATATTTTGAACGCTCTTGGATCACAATTAGCTAAAACATTGGTTTTTACCTCTTCATTAGTCCGAGGATAAAAAGTTCAATGTAAATGTCTGCGGCAGTTTCCTTCCGACTCTGTAAATTTAATACGAAGCACATTGGGATAACGATGAACCAAAACTTCCAAAGACTGCAGCTCATTGTCTAATACATGTTCAGCAGATAATTAAGTGAAGGGTAAAATCCTGCTGACATTTCGAAAAAAAATTAAGTCATCAAATCTTTTAGAATTGCTGTTAAAAATATTGCAGACATCGTTCAGGTATCTCAAACAATTAATAATTTTAAACCATTTATACATTATTATTATTACTATTATTATTATTATTATTGCTGTTGCTGTTGTTGTTGTTGTTACTGGTGTAGTTGGTGATACTGATTATACTTGTATCATCGTTACTGCCGCTGCTATTATTATCATCATTATTTGCTTTATTTTTATTATATTATTATTATTAATTATTATTATTATTATTATTATTATTATTATTATTATTTATTATTATTAGTGCTGCCGTTGATATTATTATTATTATTTTTTTTTTTTTTTTTTTTTTTTTTTTTTTTTTTTTGCTCTATCACAGTCCTCCAATTCGACTGGGTGGTATTTATAGTGTGGGGTTCCGGGTTGCATCCTGCCTCCTTAGGAGTCCATCACTTTTTCTTACTGTGTGTGCCGTTTCTAGGATCACACTCTTCTGCATGAGGCCCGGAGCTACTTCAGCCTCTAGTTTTTCCAGATTCCTTTTCAGGGATCTTGGGATCGTGCCTAGTGCTCCTATGATTATGGGTACGATTTCCACTGGCATATCCCATATCCTTCTTATTTCTATTTTCAGATCTTGATACTTATCCATTTTTCCCTCTCTTTCTCTTCAACTCTGGTGTCCCATGGTATTGCGACATCAATGAGTGATACTTTCTTCTTGACTTTGTCAATCAACGTCACGTCTGGTCTGTTTGCACGTATCACCCTATCCGTTCTGATACCATAGTCCCAGAGGATCTTTGCCTGATCGTTTTCTATCACTCCTTCAGGTTGGTGCTCGTACCACTTATTACTGCAAGGTAGCTGATGTTTCTTGCACAGGCTCCAGTGGAGGGCTTTTGCCACTGAATCATGCCTCTTTTTGTACTGGTTCTGTGCAAGTGCCGGGCATTCACTTGCTATGTGGTTTATGGTTTCATTTTTCGTATTGCACTTCCTACATATGGGAGAGATGTTATTTCCGTCTATCATACTTTGAAACATATCTGGTTCTTAGGGCCTGATCTTGTGCCGCTGTTATCATTCCTTCAGTTTCCTTCTTTAGCTCTCCCCTTTGTAGCCATTGCCAATTGTCATCGCTGGCTAGTTCTTTAGTCTGTCTCATGTATTGTCCGTGCATGGTTTGTTGTGCCATTCCTCTGTTCTTTCTGTCTTTCTCCTGTCTCTGTATATTCTGGGTCTTCGTCTACTTTTATTAGTCCTCCTTCTTCCCATGCACTCTTTAGCCACTCGTCTTCACTGGTTTTCAGATATTGCCCCAGTGCTCTGTTTTCGATGTCGACGCAGTCCTCTATACTTAGTAGTCCTCTCCCTCCTTCCTTTCGTGTTATGTATAGTCTGTCCGTATTTGCTCTTGGGTGTAGTGCTTTGTGTATTGTCATTTGTTCCTGGTTTTCTGATCCTATGCTGCGGAGTTCTGCCTTCGTCCATTCCACTATTCCTGCGCTGTATCTGATTACTGGCACTGCCCATGTGTTTATGGCTTTTATCATATTTCCGGCGTTGAGTTTTGACTTGAGTATCGCCTTGAGTCTCTGCATATATTCTTCCTGATCGTGGTCCTTCATCTCTTGGTGTTTTATATCTCCTCCTTCCATTATTCCCAGGTATTTTTTTTTTGTTTTTTAATCCTGTCTCATCTATGTGTTTGATGTTGCTCCATCTGGTAGCTTTATCCCTTCAGTTCTCGTTTACTTTGCCTTTTTGTATGTTGACTAAGGCGCATTTTTCTATTCCAAACTCCATCCTGATGTCCCCAGATACAATCCTTACAGTCTGGATTAGGGTATCTATTTCCTTGATGCTCTTACCATACAGCTTGATGTCGTCCATGAACATCAGATGGTTGATTTTGTTGCCTTTTCTTGAGTTGGTACCCGGCATCCATCTTCTGTAGTACTTTTGTCATGGGAATCATGGCTACTACAAAGAGTAGTGGGGACAGTGAGTCGCCCTGGAAGATCCCTCTCCTGATATTAACCTCTGCTAGTCTTTTTCCAGAGCTTGTAAGTATTGTATTCCAGTTCGCGCATTGTATTTTTGAGGAAGCTGATGGTATTTTCCTCTGCCCCATATATTTTCAGGCATTCTATTAGCCATGTGTGTGGTATCATGTCGAAGGCTTTCTTATAGTCTATCCATGCCATGCTTATTATTATTATTATTATATTATTATTATTATTATTATTATTATTATTCATGGTAACGAAACCATTCTTCAAATAATTCACAGAAAGTGAAAACTAGGAGAGAGAAGGGATCAACTGAAGAGCCAGCCCACACCACCCAACGAAACAGGTCCCTGACCCACCATCCACCGGACAATCACTCTTCCCGAAAAACCACGGAGGGAGAATTCGGGACTTTTCAGCCTGAAACCCAAAACGCCAGAGGGACGGAACAATCAATAGACATAAAGCTGTCATCCTGACTCTGTGGTAGTCATGCGAAGATTTTTGTCCATTCGATGATAAAGAAAAATGAGTAAGTTTTTTTTTCTTCTCATCCATTCTTTCATTTTCGGCGAGAAAAGTACAACAGTTGTTTAGAAAGAACCGTTAAGCAATTATTTGGGGTGGCATAAATGTTTTTTTTGTTTTTGTTTGCTTTTCCACACTCATGACGTCAGCAAAGGTATTGGTTTTCCATAGTGACGCTGATATTTGAGAGACTAAGAGAAGTATTAACTAACTGGATGATTATAGTTTTTGCAAACTGGAGTCACAGATACCACGGTCATTGTCGGAAATTTTTCCCAAAGACTGGGAGGGTTCTGCTCAAAGATGGTGTAGGAGTGGTCTTCAAACTGTGGGCCATGGGCTGATTATCAGGTGGGCCACCAGAAAAAATGTAGAATTTAAAAGCTAAATAAGTAATATATAAAAAATGATAATAAAAGTATATTTTCTTTTATCCGGACCTATAATTATAAATAAACAGTATATGTAAAAATATGGAAATAAATTATTTTCTTTTTTTCATTCTATCCCAGTAATTGTTCACTAGTTGATTTTTAGATCATGAAAATGGTCATGAAAAGATTCTGAGCATATTTCCATACTGAATTTATGAAAATGTATATTTTGAATTTATGGTAATAACATGTATTAAAATTCCAGTTCCAGGAGCTATATGTTGTATTTTGAACTTATCAATTCCTACTCTAAACCTGAAGTAGAGGGCCATGGGTATTTGGAGATATCTAAAGTAGGCCATGACCTTAAAAAGTTTGAAGACCACTGGTGTAGGACAATGACAGCAAGGTCTAGAGAGTATATTCATTAGACCTTGATTGATAGCCTGGCCTTAAGGGCTAATCAACAAACTTTCGAAGCGAAGGTCTAGCAAGATCAGGCCTTTTCATTTTCATTTTCATTTGAAAACTAAACTATTCAAATCAACTGACACATGAACAGAAAGGCGGACTCGCGCCAACTAACAACTTACAAATGAAATGAACTCTGAAATAATGGACCACGAGGTTCCAGTAAACCAGTAATGCACACATAAACAATGAGGAAAATCTTAAGAATAATAATAAAAAAAAAATTTCATAAATAAAAACTTGAAATTTTCTCGACATCTGCCTCGAAAAGTTACAATATCGTACGAATCTTACTTCTGAATCATCAGGCTACATTTTAACTGAAAATCGACTAAGCCAAACCTCGGATGGCCAAAACACAAAAGGATTAGAGTTGAACACCTCACCCCGGACTCTTGACAACAAAACAGGCTCTTGGGCTGAGAGACACGTTGATAACACACCGTAACTCTATTTTGCGCCCTTGAGAAATGAGGCCAAAAAAACTCTCTGCAAGCGTCGGTATGGTCTTGGCCTGCCACCTCGGTGGCCGTGAGTTCGATTCTCGAGCATTCCACTGAGGGGGTCAGAAATGTGTATTTCTGGTGATAGAAGTTCACTCTCGACGTCGTTGGGAAGTCACGAAAAGCCTTTGGTCCTGTTGCTGAATAACCACTGGTTCCATGCAACGTAAAAACACCATACTAACAATCAAAATCTCTATACTGCACAATTTACAATTTTTACTTCGTACACCATAAGTGAAAGTCCCATCAGATGCCCTGATACCATTTATAGAATTCCTTCAGATGCCAAGGATTTTTCATACACGATACTCAAACCTGGCTGTCTGCCTTCTACTTCCGTTCGCTAATCCTCAACGTTTGCGAAGGGTTTGTCGGGGGAAAAGCGGCCTATCTTATTTTCGCGGGAGTCATTGAAGCCAGGAATGTGTTTTTGTAAAAGAACATGAAAATGATATATTATTAACTAATATATTTTGATGTAAAACCTTTCGTAAAGAGAATAATTCGGATCTTTCCTAGGGTTTTCGGGTGTCGTTATCAAGGACTAATATTTCTTGGGCTCAATATGTTTATGATATTGACAGTTTTTTGAGTAAGTTTTCACGGTCATCTCGAACGGCCCTGTACTAAACACGCCGCAAAGGTGGGTATATACATACCGGGTTAAAAACCTTCGGGGTCACAACCTACTAAAGATGCAATAATGCAATATTCTCTAGCCCCTCAATTGTTGATATATTCCATTAGTAAATTGCACTTCAATTAGTAGGCCTGAATGTGAACGTAGCAAAACTTTCATGCACAATCGATGAGCGTTACAGTTCTTATGAAGGAATTCTAAAATAATACATCCTTACTAAGCTGAACTGCATAATCACAACGATCTTTTAGGTAACAAGAATTAGCAATGGGATAATATGATGGATTAATGAGCGTGTCATAACGTAGAAGCGTCAGAATAACAGAAAATATCACCATATTCCATAACATAAATAATGGCATATTTCATAAAAATAATTGCATATTTCATAACAAAAATAATTGCATATTTCATAACATAAATAATTGCATATTCCATAACATAATTAATGGCATATTTCATAGCATAAATTCCATGAACTGACAAAGCAAATGGCTTATGCTTTGTAGGAAAAGTTTAAGTGCCGACGAAATAAATATAGCACTACGTACTTTAAAGTTAAAGTTAGTGTATACACACACACACACACACACACACACACACACACACACACACACACACACACACACACACACATATATATATATATATATATATATATATATATATATATATATATATTATATATATATACTATAGATATATATATATACAAAACACTATATATATTTATGTATATATACATTATATATATTCTGGAAAAGCCATAATGCAATAATCAATGATACCTGGATGTTATGATTTATACTATTACAAGTTCCTTTAGTCCTGGCCTACATTATGAAAACTCTCGATGAAATCGTTTCCTCAATCCCTTACCACTCGCCCCCCTCCCCCCCACCCACCCCCCACTCTCTCTCTCTCTCTCTCTCTCTCTCTCTCTCTCTCTCTCTCTCGTATGAAATTAGGTATCAATAGAGTATGCTTATGAGATAGCTTAAGAGCAATAAAAAATAGAGTTGTACAGTATGCAGCAAAACTCGTGTGACTTTTTTATTTTTGTACTGGACAAGCGTTGTTCTCAAGTTGCCACTTAGTAT
This sequence comes from Macrobrachium nipponense, assembly GCF_015104395.2. NCBI lineage: Eukaryota > Metazoa > Arthropoda > Malacostraca > Decapoda > Palaemonidae > Macrobrachium > Macrobrachium nipponense. The sequence goes on along the minus strand of NC_061097.1, from coordinate 49,508,779 downwards.
TAAATCTCGTATTTTATAAACGTGTATATATGAGGAAAAGTTGGTCACTTGTTATATAGAATCTTATAATTGAAATATATTGGAACCTGAAAACCAAAAATATTTCACGCTACAATATTTCTGAACGAAAACTAAATACGTTACTGTAGCATGAAAACCTCAGATCACCGTGACTTCCATGTTCCATGAGTCGTGTGGAATCGTCAGTCTGGACACTGTGAAAGAGGACATCGCGATGGAGAGCAAGAGAAAAGTTGAGCAGAGCATAGTCTAATGATAAAAATGGGTGCATTTGGGATATGAATTCGAAGTTATTACTTTTAGCTTTTGTGGCTTTGTGTATAAAGCAAATGTTAGTCGAGATCATGAATTCGATACTTGCAATAAATTATGGCTTAGGCTTAGGTTATAGCTAGTGCTACATAAGTCTAGTCTCCCGAGGGGTTTCTTCAGTTTGAAGAAAAGTAAATAATAAATAACTGAATAAATAAGCGAGGTGAAGAGTAATCTTCGCTATTAGAAACACAACTAATTTATATTATTTTACTTTTACTTTAGGAATGGAAGGCTATAATCAGGTCGGATATTATCAGCTACAACTGTCGAGTGCAGATTCTACAGAATGACAACTGCAACGTATTATAAACAATAATGGCTAGGCCAATGCTATTGGCTTTATAACATACTGGGCTATATGCCAGACAGCAACAAGTTGCATCAAATCTTTGTAACTTATGAAGGGTGTCTATAAGACCATAAAGCAGGATTTGTGAAATTCTTCCACAGTCTTGGTGTGGTATACTTCCGTCATTATTTTCTTCATAGGCCTATAGGCTTAATGAGAATGATATAATCGAGAAGCGCGAAGTGCACTTGGCCTACGGGTAAGGCAAGCTAAGCCATTGGCGGGCCACTATGCACCCTTCACCAGTTGGGTCTAATGAAATCTTAGGTAGATCTCAAGAAATGTAACTTAGTAAAGGCATTAATAAACCAAGCAGCAAATAATGAATAATGATGATGATAATAATAACGGTACTTAGTAAAAGGCATTAATAAACCAAGTAGCAAACAATGAATATGATTGATAATAAAAACGGTATAGGTTAAGTAAATGGTATACCAATATAATATTTTTAAAAAATACGTATAATTCTTTGAAATACATAGTCCCTGTGAAAAATAATATACAAATTCCAGCAAAACAAATAGAGTAAACACAACCTCGTCTTTTAAAACACGTCATACATATATAGCTACACATACATACATACATACAGAGAGAGAGAGAGAGAGAGAGAGAGAGAGAGAGAGAGAGAGAGAGAGAGAGAGAGAGAGAGAGGGTTAATTAATATTTAGTATGTGAGCCTAGGTTGTCTATTACCGAATTAAGCCGTCTAGGAATACTGTCAACCAGTCTACTGCAAATATTTTCCCCACGCATTGACTCCCACACTGACAAGCAATGGCTTATGATGGCTTGTTTACTGTTCAGAACGGAGCCATCCCATTCCTTTGTCATAATGGCCCATAAATTTTCAATGGGATTGAGATCCGGAGATTTTGCAGGCCAGTCGATCCGAATAACTTCTGGATGCTGCTGTAACCACTTTCTTACTGGCATGCTATTATGAACAGAGGAGTTGTCCATTGCCAAGAATATGGGCAACGGTTCCGGAATCAGTAGCATCCTAACAGATGGAATCAGCACCTCGTCAAGAATGTCAAACATACTGCCTGCCATTTAATCGCTCATGGATTGGCACTAAAGCACCTGGTCCGCAAAGACGCCATCCAACCCAAAGGCCAGCGGTTATCCTCCCACTTCGTCGATTTGGTTCTACATATTTATCCTCAAATCTGAAAAAAATAGAGAGAAGGATTTAGAGAAAATATAAATTTACAGATATTCGGAGAGAAACAATGACAGTGGGCTTACTTTTAAATATAAAAGAAAACTGTTTTAACTGCAGTTCTTCCTCTCATCAATAGATCTTATGGATTAGAAAAAAAGAACTGGCGCTTTTATTAAGCCATACTTTCAGTAATATTGCTATAACACCGAACTTTTAACTTTTAAGACTTGAAGTGCATTGTTAAGAAAACACTATAAGGTTATTCTATAAAACTATGTATATATATATATATATATATATATATATATATATATATATATATATATATATATATATATACAGTTCTTTAATATGCATTTAACCAAAACTTATTTAAATATTAGAAACAGCTACGTCAGTTGTATTTTCTGCCAGACTTAGTTTTACAGTGAAATAATTAAAAGAAATCTTTGGTTGTAGGCCTAATAGTATATATTATGAATTCGGAAAAGAGGCATAAGGAAAGTTGTCATAGCATAGTAACCTTAAACGACTTTTAAGTCAGTGCAATGTGTATTCAAACATTCACGAGACTCGAAGGAAAGCTAGCACGAACTTCCTCTGCGACTGGTTTCCCGCCAAGCAACACTTCGAAGCGCAGGCGGTCGAAGCGGAGGCGGGATTTTATAGACATTTAAACTGCTTCCTCAGTAATGACAATTCCCAACTCCCACCCTAGGTCAGATTAATTTATATCTTCTCTTGCATTATTTCTCCCTGATTACATCGTAACTTCCATTAAAGATATTTGTCAGCAGGTTTAAAAACCAGTGTAAGAGGAATTACTATTCATTAAAGCTTTAGCATATATACAGACTAGGCCTATAATACAAAGTATATCAACACCTAGGCTACCACGTAAAAATATAAGGCAAAATAAGTAAATGTTCATTACCTGGTTTTTCCTGGACGCCAGCAGTGCAGTCTTCCCTGTTGGTCGTTGCAAAAAGTCTTCTCGTCACAAAATATAACAGTTTCCCAAAACTGCTCGCTCTTGGACAGATATTCGAGCGCAAACCCGAGACGATGGTCCATATGCGTCTGTGTAAGTAGAGGCTTGAGCGCAGGTTTCCTACATAGAAGACCAGCTTCTCGAAACCGACGTCTTACGTGTCAACTGATGTTTGTATATTTGTTTCTCGTTTCACTGAAAATGATGACGAAAACGGGTGTTTGGTTATAAAGTTAATTAACACTTCGTCTTCTTCTGCGGTTGTGCAGCGGGGTCTCCCAGATCTAGGGTGGCTTTTCAATCCTTCTCCGTCGTTGTATCGTTTTAGCCATCTATACACAGTTGTCTTGTTGATAATTAGACGATTAGCTATGTCTTTTTTTGAAAATCTGGCGAGATGCAGCTCAACTATAGCTCTCCTTGTTGGGGGTGACGTTTCCGGTCGCTGTCGGGTTGCTCCAACCATGTTTGGCAAATGACCACAGTTGACGTAATGTTAGGCCACGCCCACAACTACATCTCCGTTACGTTCATTACATTAAATAAATTACTATGATGGCTAACATGTAAAATTCGTTTAATATTTACGTCTTTTCATATTTACCATGATTAAAAACTACGGTGTTAATGTTTTTTCTAATGACCTAGCTATATTTTGATAAAAAATATATAACATTATACTATAAAACCATGCTAAATGAACTGTATCTTTTTATGAGCGAAGTTCCAAAATGTTTCGCCGTTGCAATTCAGTGTCATTAGAAATGTGAAGAAGGTAAGAGTTGCCAGTTAGTCACTTTTTGAACGAAAATCACTGAAATCGGGTCACTCGAGTTTTGCTGCATACTGTACATAAAAAAAAAGAAAAAAAAATCTAATACACTGACTGTCTTACGCCCCTTTTGTAAGTTACCCTTAAAATTTGTGTCGGACTTATAGAAAACGAGCATTATGACGTTAAAGAAAATGTATCAATAATTATGGGTGGCTTAATAAAATCGTTCGTAACACTTTCGCCACAACTAAAATATTTACGGCAACAAAATATATCGTATGTTTTATTTAAAAAAAAAAAAAAATACCGAAGTTTCTTCGACGCAATCGAGTTTTTTGTACAGAGTGTAACGCTTTATGAAACTTTCAGCCACGGCCCTGTGGTGGCATGAGTTGTTGGCACCTATAGCGGTGCGGACGCACGATCATGGCTAACTTTAATCTTAAATAAAATAAAAACTACTAAGGCTAGAGGGCTGCAATGTGACATGTTTGATGATTGAAGGGTGGCTAATCAACATGCCAAATTGCAGCCCTCTAGCCTCAGACGCTTTAAGATCTGAGGGTGGACAGAAAAAGTGCAGACGGACAGACAAATAGCCCTCTCAATAGTTTTTTTTTTTTTTTCCCCGAAAGCTAAAATGAAAAAAAAAGACAATAAATTTCTTTAAAAATACCTCTATAGATATATATTATATATATATATATATTATATATTATATATATAATATAGATAGATAGATAGATAGATAGATAGATAGATAGATAGATAGATAGATAGATATAGATATAGATATAGATATAGATATAGATATAGCTATAAATATAGATGATATATATATATATATATATATATATATATATATATATATATATATATAATTCTACATATAGATACGCACATATACTATACACACACATGGTTTTTCCCATATCGGCAAGTTGCTTTTTAGTACCTTCATTTGCAAGTAAAGGGCCAAGATTTAATTTAAATATTAGTTATTGGTAACAATACCTAGACTTTAAAAAATCAACCGAAGGATTAAGTATAATTTAGCCTTTAACAACCGCCTCCACGAAGTATTTCTCCCTGGAGAAGTGATCCTTTTGACCAATTAATCGGCAATAAAAAAAAAAAAGGTGAGGTATGGGGGGGAGGGGGATGGACACTGTTTGGTCAAAACTGCAGCACCTGCGAACCTAGCAAGCGGCCGGAAATTTGCTGCACTATGGTTGGCCGTCGGTGACGTCATGAACTGCACTTGTCTACGAAACGGAGTTGTTGCGCTGTGGCACAAACATACGGAAATAAATAAATAAATATATATAGATATATTTATATCGATTAGACTCTGTTTTCAGTATAATTATACAGGTATTGAACTTCCCGACTCTTTAGGCACGTACAACTGAACATCGGGTGAACTGCTACTAGGCCTATACAATCTCATTTATATGCTTTACCATGAAGAAAAAAAAAATACGTAAAAAAACTGTCGAACCTCCACACCACATACTACACATCAAGCCCTTTTATGACGGCACAATCTGACCGAGGCATTACGATAAGTGTAATTAAAAATTCAGAGCAGCTATACATTATCGTAAGATTTACTCTCCCTTGCCCGTGAAGGTCGTTATTGTCCCTTTTGACTCCTATCTTATCAGTCTTTTATATCCAGTGGCTGGTACTAGGTTCCGTTCCCTCGCTCTCTACAGAAAAAGAAAGAATTCTACAGTTTTATTTTATATAATACATAGGTGCAGAACTGCTAAAGCTTTCAGAGTAAGTTTCTTCTATTAGAGTTTCTTTAAATTCTTTAGTCAATCCGGTCGGTGAACTACAAAGCCTCGATTTGACTAACTTTTAGCGTCTAGTCAAGTCGTCTGGCTTACGCGCAGATCTTCATTTTGTCTTACTTTGCTTTTGTTCCAAGTCTTTGCGGGTCCTCTAGTTCGCCTTATTTGGCTCAGTTGGCGTAATTTTAAGCTTTATCTAGTTCATTCTGATGTAATGTATGCGGGCATAGAAACCTTTAATATGTTTGCCACACTACAAGTTTCAACTCTATTCGTTTGATGAACAAATCTTTTATTAGGTATGGCAGGAGTGAATGGAGTCTATACATAATTCTTTGGTGAACAACAAGCCTGCAGCTGATAAGTGTGGCAAGACTATTGTTTTACTTTCTAAGTGACTGTATTCGTTAAATTCGATTTTACTGTAAATGGGTGAATCTTGGGACGTTCTCTAGAGATTACAATATATCTTTACGACTTTTACGCAGTCAAATCGCATTTAAACTCTAACGTTTTGCCTGTAAATGTAAATTTTCAAAATCATAAGCGCACATGTACTGCACTTGAAGTTCCAGGTTTTGTTTGCAGTTAAGCTAACACATTCGGTAATGATTCAGAGATTTATAATTTCATGTGACCTTATATGTGACCCTGCTTACATACTTTCACACTTTGTGCGAAGATAAGAAGTCTAAGCTTTAGACGTCCACGTTTTTCTCACAACGATACTCACGTATTTAACAAGAAGGCTTACAACCCATTACTAATGAAGATGTCTTATCATTTTCTGATAAAATGAATGACAAACGATTTTTCCTTTCAAGATACTAAAAAAATAAAAAAATAAAATAAAAATAAACACGAATATTGAAGGGGCTCAATCCTTCTTGCTTTATCTTGAGATCTTGATCCCTGAAGTATTTCGTGTCTGATAAACGGACGAAATGAAAAGATAAACGCGCTAGGTTGTGTCAGTACACTTGTAGAAATATTAATTTTCTGTGGATTTAGATAAAAGGCGTATGAATATATTAGTGGTATAATTAGTCTATATATATATATAATATATATATATATATATATGTATATATATATTATATATGTATATATATGTATACATATAATATATATATATGATATATATATATATATATATATAATATATATATATATATATATATATATATATATATATATATATATATATATATATATATATATATGTTTGTTGCTAGTTGCTATTCTATCCACTTCTCTAATCCTTCCCCTTGCTCCATTTCATACTCATATATGAGGTTCCTGTTTTATGAAGTTTCCAAGAGAAAAAAACTTTAAACGATAAATAAGGAAGAATGAATATGGTAAAGTAAATAAGTAAATAATAATATAAATGCTAAAATAACTACTAAGTGAGGTCCATAACATTCGCACCAAGTTCTAACTTCTGAAGTTCCAACGATTTGGCGACATTTTCGGGAAGATCGTACAAAGACTCTGTCGCAACAGAAACTTCTGTGTTGCTGAACCTCACGTATAGTTAAAAGGCACGACTGTTAAAATAACCGGATCGTTCCTTAGAATGTGACTCCCAAGAGTTTTCGGGATCATAGTCTATGACTAATGTTTCTTGGGGGTCATTATCTTCACGTTATTTACAGTCTTTTGTTTATCTTTTCACGGTCATCCCAACTGGCTTATATTAAACGCGCCTTTGCAAAGGTGGATACATACCGAGTTTTAAAAAAAACCCTTGTGGGTCACTATCCAGGAAATGTCTAAACTTGACTTGCTTTACTAATTGCTATTATCTTTTCAAGTTATGTGCTGAAAGAGAGATTCAAATGGGATATGTCAGCGAGTTGCACAGCAGTCTCGCTTTGATTTGATTTGGTTTATATAGATTTTTTGGCCTTATGCCAAGCACTGGGGCAACTAAGGCCATTCGGTGCTGAAGCGGAAATTGGCAGTAAAAAGAGTTGAAAGGTTTTACTAGAGGAAAACCACGCAGTTGTACTATGAAACAATTGTTAAGAGAGGATGAACAGTAAGATGGAAGAAAGAGAATATGAACGGAGGTACAGTAAAATGAATGAAAGTAGTTGCAACTAGGGGCCAAGGGGACGCTGCAAAGAACCTTAAGTAATGCCTACATTGCACCGAATGAGGTGTACTGACGGTGCTACCCCCTTACGGAGAGAGCAGGCTCGGCATTCGTCAACCCCGCTCCCTCCCAGAGTTACTCACTATACATCAGTAACCAATGTTTTGTACTTTTCAGAGCCTTTTTTAAATGACGAATTTTGAAATATTCTAATTTCCTGCAATCCTTTCTTCTCAGTGTGTGTATAATAACGGTGAGTATTGAGGAATGAATTTCATTAGGTGACTCTTTGGTAGCTATCAAAGCCACCCTGACCTAAAGCCAAAGGTTTTATAATGCTATTCCGAAGCGCCATTTTACTGATGCGCTGACGAAAAGACTGACTCCAATTTTCCGTTACAGGTCGATGGGGCAGGCAGCTTCAGAACAGAAAAACAGAAATGGTACGAAAACTCTCTCTCTCTCTCTCTCTCTTAGAAGCCGTGACGTAAAAGGGCCTCTGTGAAATTCCGCCATTCATGTCTGTCCCGTGCTTTCGCTTTCTCTAATCCCCACGGATCTCCAGTCTCCCCTCAAATAGTTCTTATCCAAGTACGTCAGGGTCTTCCACCCTTATTGTTGCCCACAGGAGCCCAGCTAACCTTGGCTAACACGATCATATGCCAATCTTCTTCCTTACGGTATCATTTCTAACTACACCCTGTCATTTTACTCCTAATATGGCACTCCAAAGCTTTATTCTCTGGTCGACAGAATCCTTTAGATAAAGTTTCATTGTTGTTGCATGATTCGTGACTGTTCAACAATACAGACCGCACTAGACTTATGAATAGTTTTACTTTCGTACCGAACTTCAGTCCGTTTCATTTCCTATTTCCAAATCTTATTCAGCCTGTATAAATAAATATATATATATATATATATATATATATATATATATATATATATATATATATATATATATATATATATTATATATATATATATATATATATATATATATATATATATAGTATATATATATATATATATATATATATATATATATATATATATATATATATATATATATATATATATATATATATATATATATATATATATATATATATATATATATATATATATATATATATATATATATATATATATATATATATATATATATATATATATATATATATATATATATATATATATAATATATATATATATATATATATATATATATATATATATATATATATATATATATATATATATATATATATATATATATATATATATATATATATATACTATATATATATATATATATATATATATATATATATATATATATATATATATATATATATATATATATATATATATATATATATATATATATATATATATATATATATATATGTATATGATATATATATAATATAGCCTTTATACAGACACACACACACACACACACACACACACACACACACACACACAACACACAGAGAGAGAGAGAGAGAGAGAGAGAGAGAGAGAGAGAGAGAGAGAGAGAGAGAGAGACAGAGAGACAGAGAGAGAGAGAGCCTTAAATTTTCCTTTCAGCGGACATCGTAGTGATTCCCTACACAGATTCGGATCAAGATGCATACACGTGAGTAAAATTCTCTGATTGGGAGCATTAATGAATTCAAGAATGAAGCCCCGTTTTCACGATAGGATCATAGTTAGTCCAGGTTAGATAAGGAATGATGAGTTATTAGATTATTTAGGTTAGTTAGGAAATGTCAGGTTACCCTAAATGATCTAACCTTACATTGGGGTTAATGACCCTTATCAAATCTTTTGGGCTTGATTATACTTAGTGACCCTATTATTTTCATTTCCATTTTAATGCGGGCGGTAATTAATCTCCACTCTTCTCTTTGCACAAGACCTCTCTCGAAAGAGTGTCAGGACAGGTTATGCAAGGTCAATATTCTGAGCGAGAATTACTGCGTCCAGCGTGACCTAAATCAGACGCTACATCAGGTAAGCGCCAGAGTCCTGAGTTAATGCCTAATCTTTGGCTACGTAGTGATAAACTTTATCAAGTCGCAAAGATATGTTAGAATATTTATGAATCAGTGTTGGTTTTTATCTTCACCAGTAATATGCCTTGATGGTATTCTCTAAAACTCACAGACTTAAGTGGCCTCTCTCATTTCACCCGCAATAGGGACAAATGGTGTTGGTTTTTTCTTCTTCTTTATTTTAATTAAAAAGTTACAAATCTCTGAAATTTTATCAGAAAAAATTACCATAACAGTGCAGCATCATTTGAGAAAGGTAACGTATCTAAGATATAACAACAATGAGCGGAAATCTCAGTTTTTATATGCTTCCTATGATATGAAAGATTCTAATGATTTGCTAAAGCATGGAAACACTAAGAGGAGCAATGGAACTGTATTTGAGGCAGAGATCATGCCGTGGATTTTCATCGTCAGAAAGGTTACGTTAAATGAAGCAAATATACAGTTTCTCTTTTCCTTAAGACTTGTACCTTCCATATTTTTTTTTTCTTTTTTGCTCAAAATATAATTGTAGTTTCACACTTATTCGTTTTGTCAGTCGACTAAGACCTCCATGATTGTCCCGAATTTTATTCCATCTATTTTTTTTTTCTCTTTACATACATACTTTCCTAAAGGCAGTAAACCAAAACCTGACCACTTGATTTACTCACACACAAGCACACACACACCCCTTGGCCATAATTTTTTATCGTCACAAACTTTATATAAGCATCGTCATAGAATTCTTTACGTTTCTGTTTATTATTATTATTATTATTATTATTATTATTATTATTATTATTATTATTATTATTATTATTATTATTATTATTATTATTATTATTATTATTATTAACCAAATCGTCGAAGACGCTTCTCTGGTCCTTTAATATCACTTTAAAATATATCTTACTTGAATAAGAATTCCATACATTTCCAAAGAGAGGCCACATTCCCTACTTCAATACCTATGTCACACATTTCCTACTCCAATTCATTATATCATTCATTTGTACAGAGGTGGCCACAATTTCCGATCCACTACGTATGTCGTACATTTGCGACAATAAAGAGAATTCCACAGTTATCACCAAATTGAATTCTCTATATATCTTAAAAGAGATCATCAACGTCCCAATTCCAAACAGCTGGCAGAGCTGGGTAAGACGGACACGGTGCGCATGAAGCTGAAAGAAGGGTTTTGCCCAAACAAGTTGGATGGAGACCAGCTAGCACCCCTGCACTACGCCGCTCGCTACAACCACGCGGAAGCAGTCAAGCTACTGCTGGAGTACGGCGCCGACGTGAACATCAAAGGGCAGGACGAGAGGACGCCCCTGCACTATGCCGTCAGGTAAACAAACAAGGACGTCTTAACCTTTAGTAATTATAGTAGATTCACATCAACCGTGCATTTGATGTCTACTAGGCCAGTCCCTTACGACGCTCCTGATTGGCCGTTGATAAGCCAATCAAAGGGCTGGAAACTCTCAGTCCCTCTCGAGAGTTCACATAGGCAGGATATATGTTCCACCGCTAATGAAAGACGTATCCCTCAGGAGAGGTAGAAAATACATTCTGCCTATGTGCACTCTCGATAGAGACTGAGAGTTTCCAGCCCTAAGAATGGCTTATCAACAGCCAATCAGGAGCGTCGTAAGGGACTGGCCTAGACATCGAATGCACGGCTGATGCGAAATGCTTTGCCTAGTGAACTCGGGTTTGACCTGCGGAGACCTTCACGAGATTAGATTACATTCCATAATGTGTAATAGTATACTGTGCTTCTCTCTCTCTCTCTCTCTCTCTCTCTCTCTCTCTCTCTCTCTCTCTCTCTCTACTCAATCGGAAACTAATTAAATACCCCTGCTAATTCAATGTGAATGTGCAACACTATTAATAAATATTATATGCTACTAATGACAATGGCAGTAAAACTGAATCTACGTTTCAACAGATCTCGACAGCAGCCCAGACAAGAAGCGACCCAGATTCAGACTGGTGAGTAAAAGGATCGAAGACTCTTATGACGCCAAATTACATAAAGCAATTAATCAATCAATCAATTAAATCCGAGAGTCGCATGCAAATATATCGGACTTTACTCGTGTCGTTGTGGAATTTATAGGTACAAATATGTACATAGTACGCATTTATGCGTGAAACGTTTTGGCGTGCATAAGCAAATTATAACGAATATCTATGTATGTATATATATATATATATATATATATATATATATATATATATATATATATATTATATATATATATATATATATAGATACATATTCATATATATACATATATACTATATATACGTATATACTATATATATATATATTATTGAATTCTTATTACATCACCGTGGCATTTTATATACACAAATATGCATCTACAAACATCGTTTAATATCCAATTCCCTCTACTTCGGGAACACCACCAAAACCACCGAAGTGGAGTTATGATTGATAATTGATCCACTAGGGACTTGGGAGACTCGAGCACCCGATTGTACCTCTCAACGACTTTCAGTCGATGGGCGAATCACTCCGCTGTCAAGAGCGGTTAGCGCGTCGACTGAAAGTTGCATCGAGTTGATGATGCGTACAGTCAGGCGTTCGAATCTCTCAACTACAGAGCCGTTCACAAGTCATAATTCCCCTTCGAGTTGCGTTTTACACGACATTTGTAGCTTTATATAGTGGATCCATGAAGTCCCAGTACCATTACAAGTATTTATTGCTCAGGATGGTACTGGAACTTAATGGACATTCTGTATCTGTGTATACTGTATGTTACAGTAAGACTGTGAAACCAGGCATTTCACGAAATTCCCTGTAATTGTCAGGGAATCCATGAAATCACCAATTCAACTTTGGAACATTTGATCCCCGAGATTTCTGTATGATTTATCTAAACTGTTTGAAAGACGTCTCCCTCAGGAGCGGTGGAACATGCACCTTGCCTATGTGAACTCTCGAGAGACTGAGAGTTTCCAGCCCTGTGATTGGCTTATCAACAGCCAATTAGGAGCGTCGTAAAGGACGGGCCTAGACATCAAATGCACGGTTGATGTGAATCTACAATAGCCTGAATAGCCTGTGGGGATCAATGTCTTTAAGTGAATTGGTTATTTTACGAATTCCCTGGCTTCACAGTCTTACTGTAACACATACATATGCACACACACACACACACATATACATATACATATACATATACATATATATATATATAATATATATATACAAGTATATATATCACTTAACATTTACTTTAAGGTGTTTAAATTACTCAGGTCAACTCTTCGTGGTCCGGGTACTTCCATTCACGTCATTTCTGCCTGAAGATTCCCTGCTGTGCTGTCAAAATAGCGTTCCAGTACTGTCATAAATACAGGTATTGCGGAATTATTGAAATTCAAGATACTGGTGTCAAACCCGTTCCATTTTTACCTCACTTTAACAAAAAAAAATCTCACTGGACGAAAAATAATGAAATCGCGCAATTAATAAAATACGAGGGTAAACCGCATCGAGAACAATTAAAGCAAATTAAAAGAAATAGGTAATGATAAATAGATAACTTGCTATTTTACAGCAAATAAATTTAAAGATAACAGCTTCCTTTTCCACTCTAAATATCATTAAAAAAAACACTTTATTGTGGCTATCTGCAATTTCCCATTAGCTGCTTTTTCCACTTTAAATGTGATCTTCAAAATCCTCTTTATTGTGGCTATCTGCCATTTCCCAGTAACTACCTATTCCACTTTGAATATGATCTTCAAAAACCTCTTTATTGTGGCTATCTGCCATTTCCCAGTAACTACCTATTCCACTTTGAATATGATCTTCAAAAACCTCTTTATTTTGGCTATCTGCCATTTCCCAGTAACTACCTATTCCACTTTGAACATGATCTTCAAAATCCTCTTTATTGTGGCTATCTGCCATTTCCCAGTAACTACCTATTCCACTTTGAACATGATCTTCAAAATCCTCTTTATTGTGGCTATCTGCCATTTCCCAGTAGCTACCTTTTCCAGTTCAGTTAGGATGGAAAGGACCCTGGATGGATGGGAGAGGGTTGGTGAGAGTTCTGGAATGAAGTTCAATGTGGTTTTTAAAAAGTTTCTGGCAGACTTAACCCCTTTAATCTTCCCAGTAAACAAAGGCTAAGGTTGCTAGACCTACAGTCTCCTCCACAACAGGTGAGAGCTTGTGAGTGCCACCTATCCAACCCATCAGGGAGAGTTTTACTGTCATCATCAAAATCTGAATAACAGTACTTATTCTCCATAGTCCAAAAAACATGAAAGATGCCCTTCTCAGTTATACGTACGTTTATAAGGACCTGAAAAGTCGGTGCCATACAGAAATAATTTTTCTTTACGAGAAAAAAAATCGACCGAACTCCTTCTGCCAAGGCTCTCTAATTTTTTTTTTTTTTTTTTTTTCAGGAACAGAGTACAAACCCGTCGGCGAGTCGATGATCATCCTGTTGAGAAATAAAGGAGCAGATGTCAACGCTCAGGACAAATATGGACAAACCCCTCTCCACTTTGCTGCCATGACAGGCAACATGTCCGCCGCGCAAGATTTAGTGGAGACATGCGGGGCGCAAGTACAAGTAAGGCAGAATATCAATTAGTCATGGTTTGATAAACACAGCGTTTCCTTTTGCTATTTATTATCCAAACCTCACGGTACAAGATACAGTTCAGTACTGAATACTGAGAAATAGTATATACAGGAAGTAAACAATAGTTATGATAGTTAACAGCAAAAGCAGTTAAGAACTATTACAGCAATAATTAGCATAACAGTTATATGAATATTACTTCGGAGAATAACAATCGTTAGACAGTTAAGTATACAAACTATCTCACTCCCCTTCTTATTTATGAGACAATATATGAATAAAAGACGTTCTACCTGGGCCTGACTTCTTTGATGGTAAGGAGAACCAAAATCCTGCTTAATTCCAAACAGGTTACACACTGCCTTGAAGATATCAGCCGTAAAATGTGATCCTCTATCCGACGTTATGACACGGGGCACCCCAAACATGCAAATCCATCTTTCAACTAGAGTATCCACTGCTGTTTTTGCTGAACAATCCTCAAGAGGTACCAAAACAACATAGCGAGTCAAAATGTCTTGCATTTGAAGGATATAACGATATGGATGTGATGATGAAATGGGTATTACAGGTAGCCACTCTTCTTTCACGCCATAGGGATGTGTGTCTCTTCGGAGGCGTGGGTACGAATCCCACCGCTGCCACCAGTCATGGTTTGATAAACACAGCGTTTCCTTTTGGTATTTATTATCCAAACCTCACGGTACTAAATACAGTTCAGTACTGAATACTGAGAAATAGTATATACAGGAAGTAAACAATAGTTGTGATAGTTAACAGCAAAAGCAGTTAAGAACTATTACAGCAATAATTAGCATAACAGTTACATGAATATTACTTCGGAGAATAACAATCGTTAGACAGTTAAGTATACAAACTATCTCAAATTGCAGGTTCAACAGAAGTCGCGGCTTTCGTGTTTGCAAGTAATAGGAAACAACATTATAGATTAGATAGTGGTATGTCAGACAAAGAGAGATAAAATAATCTTCCCAAGTCAGGCTTTCAAGTTCGTAAAATATAGAAGACATTCAAGGTCGAAAAATCTGATTTCATCTGGCACTATTAATAGTGATGTTTCACAAGAACAGTGAACTTTACAGGTCCAGAAACCAAGAATAAACCACCATTTTGTAAGATATATTCTCAAGATGCCTTAATCTTCAAGATATCTTAAGTTATGGCCATAATACGTACGATTCAAATTATCAGTCCTTTTAGTCCAGACAAAAACTGGCTTTAAATTCAGGTCATTCGTCCACATCTTACTCTACTTCCTGTAAGGTCTTCGTTGTGATCCATTGCAGCTTGTGCTAGAATGTCAAGATTTGTTGCAAGTAAAACCTTCTTGCATCCGTGATTAGTTCTCAATGCCGAGATATTCACTATAATGAATGCTAAGACACGTTGATTTGGATAGTTTTTTTATAGTTTTTTCTCTGCCCCGTCTCTTCTGCAATTGCATAAAAGCCTAATATAAAGTCAAACCTTAAAATTGATACCCCATTTCCATATGTTATTTCAATTATATATTTTTTGTAGTTTAAATCAATAATGTCATTTGCATACATGAGGATTCAGGGTTCATTACCTTCTCCTAAATTCTTATAAACTATCATTACTATTACTGAACTACTACTTGTTGCACATAAACTTGAAACGCGCAGATGAAAGCAGTAACTGGAAAGGTAGAAATACCCCCTAATCAACAGGAGGGTCCAAGTTTAATATCAGGGAAACTGGAGAGCAACTTGACTGAAGCAACCAAGACAAAGCCCGTAGTTTCTGCTCTTGGAAATTATCTTTGTCACCCAACCACCCTAAAATACTTTTAATGGATTGGTGACGCCAGTTCGTGGTAGCAAATAAATCAAACTTTGGTAAATGCCGATCGTGAAATATGCATATGCACAGCAAGTATAATAACACATATGAGAAGTAGAATAGAAATTTTCGTATTATAAAGTTGTCCATCGGTACTATAGATTCACACCAACCGTGCATTTGATGTTTAGGCCAGTCCCTTGCCACGCTCCTGAATAGCTGTTGATATGTTGATAAGCCAATCACGGGCTGGCTGGAAATGCTCATTCTCTCTTGAGAGTTTACACAGGCAGGATGTATGTCCCACGTCTCCTGAAGGATACATCTTTCAAAAGTATCCCTCAGGAAAGGTGGAACTTACGTCCTTCATATGTGAACTCTCGAGAGTGAGTTTCCAGCCCTGTGACTGGCTTATCAACAGCCAATCAGGAGCGTCGTAAGGGACGGGCCTAAACATCAAATGCACGGTTGGTGTGAATCTACTATAGTACTTAAGGAGCTTGAGAGTAAGAATTGAAATTAAAATGACCAAATGTCTCAGAATCCACACAAACAAAATAGGATTCTAAATTCACAAAAATCTGCGCCGAATTACGCTAAGAACGCTGTGGTATACCCTTAAACAAACGCAAAAACCATTCCTTAAACGAAGAACTCCAACTCCAACAGAAGACAACCCAAACATTCCGTCTTGCAGATCGAAGACGCCCAGCACATGACTCCACTGATCGTGGCGGCTTCACACGGACACCTAGAAATCGTCGGTTTATTCCTCGATGTCGTCAGTGTGGATTTCCGCCAAGCAGACGCCTCGAAGCAGACGGCTTTGCACCACGCGGCTAAAGGTGGTCACGATGTGAGTAATGACCTGGACGAGTTTTAATAGGTGTTGTTGGGTGTTTATTTTACTCTTACATGTTGGTAAAGGAGGTTAATTTGTACACTTTGTATTTACCGAGACGAGTATGATCTGCTTATGCTTCCTCTTCTTCTTCCCAGCTTTATCCATATTCGAGGTCGCCGTTTGTAATGCGTCTCTTCCATCTACCTCTGTCCTGTGTCATTTCCTCCCATACTCCCTTCTCCCTCATATCATCTCTAATGCAATCTCTCCACCTGGTCTTAGGTCTTCCTCTCCTTCGTGTTCCATCCACCTCCACGTCCACCACTTCTCTTGCCATGTGTTGCTCATCTCTTCTCATCAGGTGGCCATTACCATCTTAACCTTGCCTCTTGCACTTTCTTTGATGCTTCAGTGACCTTTACTGTACCCCTAATATATTCAATTCTAACCCTGTCCTTTTTGGTTACTCCACTCATCCATCTGAGCATCCTCATCTCGGTTACGTCCAACTTTCTGCTCTCTGTTTTCCTTAGTGGTGCTGCTTACGCGTGGGTTGTTTATTTTGCTCTGTATGTCGGTAAAGGAGGTTAATCTTTATATTTACGCGCGTGTATTTTCTACACACTACCACAGGTGGTTAAGAGGTGAATAGTCACTTGGACAAGTATTAGGCCTAGTATGTATATTAACATTATTGGTGAACTCGTCCATTCTGCTCTAGGGGGATTCATCTCACACTGAACTAAATACTCTATATTGGCTTCTTTGTCGTGTCGCACAAAAATGAAAGTATCAAGACGGTTATGCACAATTTATCTGTCACTGCAGGTAATGAAGTTTCTTAATATAAAGGATGGGAACATCGCAACTACGGAGTATTAGCAATGATAATGTCCCTCAACTCTAATGACTAGTAATCCTTTAACATTCTATTAACTGCCAACAAAGATTAACATTTTCTACGTTCTTGCATCAGACCGTGGTGGAATTCCTGTTAGACAAGATGGAAGGGGTGGCTTATTTCCAAGAATTCCTCGAAGGACAAGACACCAAGCGGAAGACGCCATTGTACCACGCCGCCGGTAACGGACATGTGAAAGTAAGTCCTATTAGTAACGGACACGTGAAAGTGAGTTCTGTTAGTATCGACTGTGTGAAAGTGAGTTCTGTTAGTATCGACTGTGTGAAAGTGAGTTCTGTTAGTACTGACTGTGTGAAAGTGAGTTCTGTTAGTAGCGACTGCGTGAAAGTGAGTTCTGTTAGTAGCGACTGCGTGAAAGCAAGTTCTGTAAGTAACAGAGACGTGAAAATAAGTTCTGTTAGTAACGGACACGCGGAAATAAGTCCTGTTAGTAACGGACACGTAAAAGTAAATCCTGTAAGTAGCGACTGCGTGAAAGTAAGTTCTGTTAGTAACGGACACATGAAAGTAAGTCTTGTTGGTAACAGACACGTGAAAGTGAGTCCTGTTGGTAACGGACAAGTAAAAGTAAGTTCTGTTAGTAACGGACACGTAAAAGTAAGTTCTGTTAGTAGCGACTGCGTGAAAGTAAGTTATGTTAGTAACGGACACTTAAAAGTAAGTTCTGTTAGTAACGGACACTTAAAAGTAAGTTCTGTTAGTAACGGACACTTAAAAGTAAGTTCTGTTAGTAACGGACACTTAAAAGTAAGTTATGTTAGTAACAGACACACATGGATAACCAGCTATTGCGCAGAGATGTTTGATGATAATAACAGGACATTTTTCTCCTGTCTAGCTCCTAAATACGGAGTTGCCTCACGTAGTGCTAAAATAAAGGACTATGTAATGATATCCTGAATGATGCAATATTGCAACTCGTGTCCAAAGATGTGGACTTTCTTCCTACTCAAAAAAAAACAGCTTTGGTGTGTTTTAATAGTTGACATATTCAATCCTTCAAAAATATAAAGAATTAATAGCATCTCGCCATAATTTTTCCCTTTTTGATAAGAGCAAAAATATACTTTACTCCTGCTATTCCCAAATATTTTCCATAACCACGTCATTATTCTTATTCCTAATAAATAAACAATGTATAATTCGCTTTTATTACTTTAAAATACTAAAACATACATTCTAAAATTTTAAAAAACACATGATAAACCTCTACCATGATATTTTACCCCCTCCCCACAGCACCCACCCACCTTCTGCTGTAAAAAATACAAATCCCTCTTACCCTTCCTAAATAATAACCACGCGTACCTTCCCCTCAAAGGAAAATATAATATGAATTACACCTGATAATCCAAAAACAACCATCTAAGACTTGACTCAAAGTGTCAGTCACTCGACAGGGTCAAGCCTAATTACGCAATGCTTTACTCACTTCCTCCTCCCCCTCCCCCTCCCCCAGGTGGTGTCTCTTCTCTTGAAAGCGGGGGCAAATCTAAAGGCTGAAACCGTTACCATGGCGACCCCGCTACATGCTGCTGCCAGCGTCGGCAATGTTGACATTATTACATTAATCACTGACGCGTGTGCGAAGGTATGTGAGTATACATATATATATAAATACTTATCTATATATATATATATATATATATATATATATATATATATATATATATATATATATATATATATATATAATAAAAAGAGCAAATAAAAACGCAAAATATATATAGAAAATATTATATTTCAGAGACTGCTGTTTCTCTCTTCAGAGAGACAGCAGTCTCTGAAATATAGTATTTTCCCCCTATATGTTGACGTTTTAATGGGCTCCTTTTATATATACATATATATAATATATAATATATATATATATATATATATATATACATATATATATAATACATATATATATATATACATATATATATATATACATATATATATATTTCTATATATATATAAATATATATACACACGATATATATATATATATTACTATATATATATAATATATATATATATATAATAAAAGAAGCCCATTGAAACGTCAACATATATATATATATATATATATATATATATATATATATATATATATATATATACATATGACTGGTAAATATGATGTTACAACTATATATATATATATATATATATATATATATATATATATATATATATATATATATATGTATATATATATACATATATATATAATATATATATATGATATATATATATATATATATATATCATATATATATTAGTTGTATGTTAATGACACCAATACCTAAAAGTAGATTTTACTTCCAAAGGAACTCGTTCAACGATCTATCAACGAAAAACAATCTGGTATAAACAGGAAATTGCTTCTCTAATGTTAACTATAATTCACAGTATGTGCATAAATTCTATGTCCTTTAGAACTTCCTATGCTGATTTAACAATTGCAAAAAGAAAAGGCAAAACATAGCTCTCCTCCTCTCCTGTAAGTTGGTCACAGAAATCACTTTTTTTCAGTCATGTGAAACCCTGAGTCAAGGATAAATGCATAGTCATTGCCTTCTTTCCTGATAGGTAGTACATTTAATTCAGCATTCTCTGGAGGAAGCTGCTGGCGACTTTAACCTTCATTGCATAGGTGGAGCTCAAGTCGATCTCCAATTCCTCAAATTAAACCTTTCTTTACAAGGATTATTTACGAAGTGCTCTGACTTCTTTATTTCACAGTGGGATTCAAGGATTTACGTCTGTGATGCTCTGGATGCAGGCAAAACTTGCTACTTGTGAGGTTATTCTTCACCTCAGAACTCTCTCTCTCTCTCTCTCTCTTCTCTCGTCTCTCTTCCTCTCTTCTCGCTTCCTCTCTCTCTCTTCTCTCTCCTATTCGTCCATTGCTTAATAACAGCGCTCTCCTTACGAAGCAAGACTAGGTCCATTCTTGCACCAGTCTCTTCGTCACTTACTACTGTAATCTTCATCAGTCTGCCTCTTAACTATAGTAGATTCACATCAACCGTGCATTTGATGTCTAGGCCAGTCCCTTACGACGGTCCTGAGTGGTTGTTGATAAGCCAATGACAGGCCTGGAATCTCTCAGTCTCTCGCAAGAGTTCACAAGGGTAGGATCTATGTTCCACCTCTCCTGAGGTATAGCCTACGTCTTTGAGAGGTGGAACATACATCCTGCCTATGTGAACTCTCTCGAGAGACTGAGAGTTTCCCTGTGACTGGCTTATCAATAGCCAATCAGGAGCGTCGTAAGGGACTGGCCTAGACATCAAATGTAACATAACTGATATCAAAAAATAATAACCTAAATCCTCTAAGGCCATCACATCGCACCAGCTTATTCGGGTAAACCTCCAGTGAACATTGTCCAAGTTAATCATCTCTGTATTAGATTGTTTACTGACCAGCTTTTATTTATCTTGTTCTTTCTTATTCTTTACCTTCTCTAGCTTTGTCTTTTTCTCTCTCTGAATTGTGTTCGACAAATATTTGCGGAAATTCTCCTCCCCTACAATATACATATAGAATAGAATGTGCATATCTTGTGATGAGATTCCATGGGGAAAGGCTGAGAATTTTTTTTTTTAAAGTATGAGTGGGCATTTAGCTCTAACACTGAAACTAACCCTTTGTAGCAAAATGTGTACTGGGACGTACAAGACATTTTCCAACGAACCCCGCTGATGAATGCAGTTGCCGGCAACCACACAGAAGCCATCAAATTGCTGCTTAACAAACGAGCAAATATCAGACAGACAGACATGTAAGTATACCAACGGCATTTTCCCAAAAATGACAGTTTTCCAAACAATATTTCACTTTCTTACTCAATGGTGATAAGAAATGTAAATACGAATCTACACATGGGAAAGACATACAGTGGTGATTGCATCCTTAGCCTTGTGCTCAGACATTGATTATGTGATGACCTTACCAAATCTCCAGGAACCAGGCAACACCACTACTGATTGCTGCCCAGAACGGTCACGCTTCCGCCCTGCAGATCTTGCTGGCGAGGGGAGCAAACCCAAAAGCTGTTGATAAATTTGACAGATCTGCAATATATCACTGTGCTGAACAGGGGAAGAATGATGCCCTTGAGGTTAGTTACATGAAAGTTTCATGATGATTCTTTATTTGTCTTTTATTATACTGAAATTTATGACATGGGGCCGAATTCTTTCCGCGCCATACCATTTAGTAATGTCACTTAATAGTTATTTTTGAAGTCTTTTGAATAAAAAATATTATATTCAATAAAATCATATCTACCTTGTTTCTAATATCAAAAGCTTTAGCAGTGAAATCTTATCAGTAAACTGAAATACGTACGTCCAAAAATAAACAATTTCCAGCAGGTTTCGCTCAAAGAATTTTCCAAACACGTATTTTTCAGAATGTATTTCTAGACGTTATTGAAAAGAAGCCCCAATAAAGTTTGCTTGAAAGATATTCTTAACAGGATTTATTCCAAAGACTCAAGTGTTTTACGTAAATGCTAATCCAGTCTGGTTTTACTCATAAGAAAATAAAACCCAACAGCTTTTGAACACAGGGAAGCAAACTCCAAATAAAATAGAATAGAGGTAAACTTAAACATTTTTTGTTTAAATGCCAATCCCTGCTGGTTTTGTTTAAAAGCCAAAATGCGATCAGGCTTTGTATAAAAACTACTAGATTTTTATCAAAGACTGTATCCAACAAGTTTTTATTAAAAACCATCCCACCAAGTTTTAATTCAAAAGCTATTCCGAACAAATTGCGTTCAAAAGCGAGCCAACCCAGACAGAATTCGCGCTTAAATTAGCTATTCCCCAACAGGTTCTGTTCGAGAGCAAGTTATTCCCTTTTTCATTAATTGACGAAGTGGACTGCTACGGGCAGCCTCCGCTCCATGCTGCGGTCATGAAGGGTCACATGGAGACCATGGCATTCCTGTTAAATCACGGAGCGGTTCCAGACACCAAGAACGAAGAGCAAAATACGGTGTTGCATATAGCTTCCAAGAGAGGCTATGTTTGGTAAGGCAACACTCAAACGGCGTCTTTCTTTGAGGAAGATGACTTAGGCTAGAATGTTATCCGGCAGTTGTCATTCAGTATAGTCAATAGGACTAATTTGGCAATCAAACAATTTAAGAGTCGTTTAACATTCTATAGGCCAGTGGGTTATTCAGCCTAGAGTCATCGAGGTCTCCTGAGACGTATTACGGGTTTAACTTAGCATTTCAAATTCCATGTAGATTTTCACACTTTCTGGAATTTAAACTACACATTGTAGCTGAGAAAAAAAACTTAGCTTTTGCAAAGATCTGGTTGCAGATTTGCTGGAAGTGAATGGTTAAATAACTTCACAGCTCTTTTTAGAATGGTTAAAACACTTCAAAGCTCTTTTTAGAATGGTTAAATCACTTCAAAGCTCTTTTTAAAATGGTTGAAACACTTCAAATCTCTTTTTAGAAGGGTTAAATCACTTCAAAGCTCTTTTTAGAATGCTTAAGTCACTTCAAAGCTCTTTTTAGAAAGGTTAAATTTAAATCACTTCAAAGCTCTTTTTAGAATAGTTCAATCACTTCAAAGCTCTTTTTAGAATAGTTAAATCACTTAAAAGCTCTTTTTAGGATGGTTAAATCACTTCGAAGCTCTTTTTAGGATGGTTAAATCATTTCAAAGCTCTTTTTAGGATGGTTAAATCATTTCAAAGCTTATTTTAGGATGGTTAAATCACTTCAAAGCTCTTTTTTTTAAGTATTAAGCTCACGGAGCATATTCTAACCCACACAGCATGGTCCAGGCACTACTGCCCTACTCCTGCACAATGCTGAACGCCGAGAACGAAGACCTGGACACGCCTTTGCACTTGGCTTGTAAGTGGGGCCACGAAGAGGTGGTCAGACTACTGCTGGAAGCCGGCGCCGACGTCAAGGCCACCAATTCCTCTTCCTCCACTCCACTGCATCTGGCGGCTTTCAAGGGCCACGTGGGTTGTTGTCATATGCTGCTGGACTCGGCTGCCCCTACTGACATATTCAATAAGGTCTGTCTGTGTTGTTGTGACTCCCCACAAAACCTCTGAAGAACTTGAATGATGAAAGGCAACGTACTTAACATTTTTAAGATGCGATAACAAAATTCATTCTTTATTACTGATCAGCAATGTCGTCATAACCAGTATCATCTTTCGCTGTAGGAAAACAAGACCCCGTTAATCTTGGCAGTTCTGGAAGGTCATGTCGGAGTGACGCGGATGTTACTCGACCACGGGGCGTCCTTGGCCGCCGCTTCAAAATCAGACATGAATGCTTTGGAAGTCGCCGTGGACGCTGGCAAAAGGCACGTCATCCTCGAAATGTTATCCTCGAAATGATATGCTCGTTTTCAGACAAGGGGAAACAATTCCCCCTCTTGAGTATATTTCCGTAAATTAACTACGCATCGGCAAAGATAACCCTTGCATGGATTGCTTACGTGTGCGATCAGTTCATTTTCACTGCTTGAGAACAATAGATGGTGCTGTACTGGGAGCAAATAATTTCAGGTCGTAGGAGGAAACATTGAATAGAGTAGTTTATTGATAACATCCACAACCATCCCTTCAAATGCAACATGTATATACATATACGTATGTATATGCTACTATATATATACTAATATATATATCTATATATATATTACCATAAATATATTCTATAATATATACCTATATATATATATCTTTATATATTATATTTATTATATATCATATTATATATATTAAATATATATACCTATATATATATACCTATATATATTATATATATATATATATATATATATATAGGATATTATATATATACATATATATAATATATATATATATATAGGTATATATATATATATATAGATATATATATATATTTACTTATCATAAAATCACAGGAGATGCACGTAATTTAGTATAAGCAAACACAACAGGATGATCAAAGTAAGATGATTCGTACCCAGCGCTTTCACCACACTCAATTCCTGACGATGCGAAAGCGTTTGGTGATGTAGACTTACAAATGTTCTGAGAATATTCCTTCTCTTTCTAGTGATATTGCGCTCACCATTATCCAGTCCAAGGGTTGGGAGGAAGGCATGAAACGTGTTTCTGACGACTACAGAGGATACAGAGTCACGCCCTTCAGGAGAATGATCGAAAAGTTACCCAAAGCAGCAGAGGAAGTTCTCAACAGGTATCTCTCTCTCTCTCTCTCTCTCTCTCTCTCTCTCTCTCTCTCTCGTCAGCAAACAGGTCAGTG
The DNA here is from genome assembly GCF_015104395.2 of Macrobrachium nipponense. Taxonomy (NCBI): domain Eukaryota; kingdom Metazoa; phylum Arthropoda; class Malacostraca; order Decapoda; family Palaemonidae; genus Macrobrachium; species Macrobrachium nipponense. Next base: position 49,483,682 of record NC_061097.1, on the reverse strand, counting down.
TCTGGTAAAAAGAAATATATGCTCAAACTCCTCTGGTTATAAGAAAAGGGCTTTTCCTCAGCTCCTGACTAAGAGGAAATATGTTTCACCTCAGCTTCTGTTTACAAGGGGTAGTTCAAGATGTGCTTCTAATCAGCAAAGGCTTTGCCTCAGTTTCTGCTTGCGAAAAAATTCACCTTAATTCTCTTTGGGGAACAAGAGCTTTGGCTCCGCATCTGGTTAGGAGAAATAGCTTTCACTGGGCTTTTTGTTAGAAGAAAAGACATAAGACAACGAATAAAAAAAATTAAAAAAAACTGTTTCAGCCCTTGGCTTTGCCTCGGCTTTAAGGAGAAACTTAATTGCCACAGTCCCTAGCTAGGAGAAAAAGTTTTGGCTCTTTTAGAAAGGATAAAAGAGCTTTTGCTCGGCGTCTGGTTACGAGAAAAAGCTGTGACTTAGCCAAGGAGAGAAAAGGGCCTTTGCCTCAGCTTCTGGAATGGAACGCAATATATAGAGTTTAGCTCAAAGGCCAAGCACAGGGACTTATGGAGTCATTCAGCGCTGGTCTCGTAATCTTGCACCATGAAACGATCATTATAAAGAGGGTGGATTGTTAGATGGAGGAAAGAATATGAATGGGGGTACAGTATTAGGAATGAAAGGGTTTCAGCTACGGTCCGAAGGGACGCTGCAAAGAACCTTAAGTAATGCCTACACAGTGCACCGCATGAATTGCACTGACAGCACTACTCCCTTCACAACTTCTGGAAGGAAAGATAACCCTCTGCTCAGATTCTGGTCACGAAAGTACAAAGCCTTAACCTAAGCCACTGCTTAGGTCGGGAAACCGTTACTGATAGCTTTTGGTTAAGGCAAAGAGCTTCAACTTAGCTTTTGGGAGAGATAAATAGCTTCTGGTCAGGAGAAAAGCTGTTTACCATAGCTTGTGGTCCTGAAAGCAAATCTGACTCAGCTTCTGGGTAAGAAGAATAGTTCTAACATTTTTTATAATGAAGATATTTCCAAGATATCCTGGTCACAGAAACCGCTTTGTTGTACTTCCGGTTAAGAGAGATAGATAGAGCTTTGCCTTGATAGTTGATTAGAATGAAAAGTTTTCAATAAGCTTGTGATTAGCCGGAGAATTTTGCTCGAGATTCTAATTAAGAGCGATCGAGCCTCATACCGATATTACTAATATTTGCTTCAAACAAAAATAATTCTGGTGAATTTCTTCTTTTTAACCCATTATTAACAACTTCCACGTTATTGCCAAGTCACAGAAGTCAGGTAGTAGTACGTTACGTTCTATAAAGGGTTATCCGACAGTGCCGTAAAAAGATGAAGAGAGTATTAATACATTCACAAATATGGCCCCACAGGTGTATCAAGACGAACCCTCCGGCAATCAGCGTGGCAGGAACCGATCAAACGATCACATTCGAGTACCTGGACGACACCTACAGCAGCTCAGTGCAGGGCGTCGACTGCTTCGACGCCGGTGGGAGGCTCACAGCTCTGGCGACTCGCTACGACAGAAACGCCCGCAGGGTGAAGAAGAACCATCCGCTTATGCTCATGATCAAACACAAGCTGCCTTCGCTACTGTCGCATCCCGTCTGCGTAGCTCTGATCAGGCACAAGTGGGACACGTATGGAAGGTGGGTCTTCAGGCGTTTTTCATCCCAGATGCTTTCTCTTGACGGGACCAGTAATTTCAGGACAGGGGACATCTTTGCCATGATATGATCAGACATCGATGATCCTCATTAAGTTTATGTTTGAAAGGGTGCGTCCACATATAATAAAACATGTTATATAAGCAGGTCAGTGACAGATCTTGTACAGGTCATGAACGGGTTGAATACAAGTCAACGACTGATTGGTGGTCCTTAACCAGTGCCTCGTACTATTATCCGGCATAGACCAAAGATTCGTCCTCTACTTAACAGTTGTCGACTTGTTTTTTCAGCCTGTTTGTGATTTCTATGTGATCAGATGCCGAATTGTGTTCATGTCATATTTTACTGAAGTAGTCGCACCCAGAGGATTGTAGACTAGAATAGGATTTAGACCAATGGCCAAGAACTGGAACCTATGAAGTCAATCATCGCTGAAACGGAAATTGACAGTAAAAGGTTTGAAAGGTTTAACAGCAGGAAAACCTCGCTGTTGCACTATGAAATCACTGATAAGAGAGGGTGGAAAGTCAGATGGAATAAAGAGAATATGAACGGAGGTACAGTGAAAGAAATGAAAAAGAGTTGCAGCTAGGGGCCGAACTGACGCTGCAAAGAACCTTAAGTAATGCCTAAAATGCCCAGAGGATTGTAACCCTTATTTACCGTTAATAAATTTACCTCTAATAAACTACAAAACTGTTGTGTCGAAAGATTGCAGGACCTTTTTCAAAGACGTTTGATAAAGTGTGACAGAAACATAACCTATATACAATATGATTAATGGTGAAAAATGTTTTGGTAAAGATTTTATCCCTATTTGCTGTTAAACTGTCTAGTAAAAATTGTGCGACGAAAGCATTCGTCCTTGTTCACCATAAGGTGACAGGAAAACGAAAGCATTTGTCCTTATTCACCATAAGGTGACAGGAAAACGAAAGCACGTATTCGGATTTACCTCAATCTGTAAATATTTTTCCATGAAAACATGTACCCTATTTTACGCTAAATAATAGGGTAAAAGATCGGGGCAGATGTAACTTAGCTTCGTTTTAAGATGACAGGTGAAATTATTCTTTCGAAAACGTGTACAATCTACCATAAAGTGTTGTTGTTTTAATTATTTTAACATTTCTGTTTGTACGTATTCGGAAACTACGTAGCCTAATATTTCAAACGTATCCTTGCTTAAGCATTCTGTAACTTAACCTAATCATCCTAACCTACCCTTGCATAAGGTCACGTCACCTGAATGCAGGTGCCGCAAATATACATACGGTTATTTCAACTTGAACCTACACAAATGACACATGCCAACTAAACTTAGATGCCTAATAAACAGGTGTCTTTGCTCAGGCTGCGACAGATATACCCAAGGCCAAGGGTATACCAGACTGAAAATGATGTTGCCGTAACGTAGCGTGTCAAAACATGGAAAAATAACGACTGTAACATTCCATGTTATTCTTTTTCATTTCACTTGTAATACTAATAAAGACCATAATTGAGTTGTATTTCTCATTATTGATTTTCTATTAACAGTATGGAATATGAGTAGTAACGGCTTATTTAGCATTAGCATTTTAAAACAGAAATGGAATCTTCGGGAAAAAAACTGTTATTAGAGAATTATAAGTAAAAAATTAACAACTTATTTCCTACGGAGTATATTAAAAAAACATTTTTAATGTTAATGACAAAGTATTATATTTGGTGATAGGTTCAAGAAAATTGTTATTCAATACAAGTTGAATGTTATATAATGAATATTAGTAAAATAAAAATTACGAAAATACTAGGAAATAACTGTAGTTAATCTGCTTTAATGTATTTTTTTAATAAAAGATAAAAAAATTTAGCATAATCACAAAATCCATTGGTTAACCAGAGCCAATTCTTTCTTTAGCAATCAACCAAGGTTAAAGTTACTGCAAAATTGGATTTAAAATCTTCTGCAAAGCCGAATTTCATCACAAGCGAAGACATCTACATTACGGCATGTAAACTTTTTAAAATAAAAGTGTGTGTTACCGTTCAGTCACTTCTTTCCCACCGTTATCCCTACACTAAGGGGTCGGTTGCCTGATGCGCCTTTCCTTACAATATCAGGCATGGTTTTTTTATTTGGCATAGGGGTTTTTACGACCGCATGCCCTTGCTGTCATTAACCACAGTTATTGGCGGTGGGCCTCGCCTTTGAATAGAAAAGTCCACCTACAAGGCAGCAGTTTCCACAGTTATATATTGGCGGTGGGCCTCGCCTTTGACTAAAAAAAGTCCACCTGCAAGGCAGCAGTTTCCACAGTTAATGGCGATGGGCCTAGCCTTTTACTAAAATGTAAGACTGCAAGGCAGTAGCTGTCCTTTGAGCAGCCTTTTACGACCCGCAGGATCTTCGGTGGTAGTATCCTTACACCCCTACTACAGGGTGGTACCAGACGTTCATTCACTAATGATTATTAACAAAGTTTTAGATTAAGATGGCCTTGTGCCAGAACGGGCATATATATATATATATATATATATATATATATATATATATATATATATATATATATATATATATAGATATATATATATATATATATATATATATATATATATATATATATATATATTACTAGAGCAGAAAAGTCGAGTAAAGAAATTGTACTTATTAAGTCAAATAATCATATGACCATTACTTTAGGTCAATATTTTTTTCCATCGGGTGCTAGTCTAATGCTTTATGATCCTTCTTCCAACAGATGGGTTTATTACGGTAATTTCACCCTGTACCTGATCTTCTTGCTTTCTCTCACCACTTACGTCATCGCTACCAAGTAAGATCGACTGGTTGATTGATTATGTCTATTAAAACTGGCGTCACAATATTAAGGTTATTGAGGCAGTAATAAATTTGAATACAAAACCAAAAGTAAAGTTAAAAAAGGAATTTCATCTAATTTACTTAAATATATATATATATATTATATCTATATATATATATATAGATAGATAGATAGATAGATAGATGAGATAGAAGATGATAGATAGATTAGATAATAGATAGATAGATAATAGATAGATGATATGATAGTGATAGATGATAGGATATAGGTATATATAAATAATAAATAATCATTTGTTATAATATACTATCAATGCTTAATATACTTTACGTACATGTATGATCTACATTTTGTTGAGGATGCCAGCTTCCCACTTAAAGATATATAACTGATCTATAGTACAATCCTCACGAGAATTGTAGCTACAATAAGTAAGACACATATTAAATGCATGCGTTAATGAACTTCCCTAGAAACTAAGAACAGAATTCAACTTTCAAGTTATATAATTAATATTCAGTGACTTTCATTTTTACCTCCAGATTTTAAACAAAAAGTCGTCATGCAACCTATTTAACCTTTGTGTTTCTAAAGGAAAACTATAATCTATAAAACATTTTTATATTATTTACATTTTTTTATCAGAGACCTGAACTGGATAGACGCCAACTTGACGGACAAAGTCGCCAATTACCGGAACGCGGATTCCTGCGAGGAAATCATTGACTGGGATGACATTAAAGTTTATTTGCTTTTGACATTCTGCAAATATGCGGTGGGAGCCATTGCCTGCTTGGAGATGATCAAAGAGATCTCCCAGTTTTATTCGGTGGGTATCTTTCGTAACGCAATGCATACACATATTTTATGTGTGTGTGTGTGTACGAGCGTGTATATTATTATATATATGATGTTTATGCATGTATGTATGTATATATGCGTACATGTTAAAACCATTGTCTAGCAGCAAACTAGGATTAATAACCGCATGTAAATGCAGCGAATGCCTGGTACGTATCAAATTGGCCAATTGGGTCCATTATATATACAGCAATATATATATATATATATATATATATATATATATATATATATATATATTAAGCACCTCTATTTCCTCGCAGGCTAGATGTGCATACCTCGGACTGGAAAACCTAGTCGAGTGGACTTGCTACGTCTGTGCGGCACTCTTCATCCTGGAGTTTCACAGCTGTCCATTCAAGGAGGTATGTTGGGTGAACAGTTTGCTCACTGAATGACCGACTACACTTAAAACTAGTGTATATTAACGTTAAAAAAAAAAAAAAAAAAAAAAAAAAAAAAAAAAAGTGGTCTGGTCACGCGCAGGTAAAGTGTGGGTGAGACAGGTAGTCTTCCTTTCTTTTGGAACTTTGTATTCCAAAGAAAATTTCTTTGGACTTTGGTGTATATCATATCAAATAAGGCAGGAGCAACCATAATCTGGGTGGGATTGAGTTAATAATTAATATACGTAAACCAACTAGGTATTCTGCTTCCATCCATAACGAAGTCAATATTCTCCTTCTTCCATCCATAACGAAGGCAATATTCTCTTCTTACGTCCATACCGAAGTCAATATTCTCCCTCTTCCATCTATAACAAAGTCAATATTCTCCCTTGTCCATCCATACTGAAGTCAGTTTTCTCCTTCTTCCATCCATAACGAAGGCAATATTCTCCTTCTTCCATCCATAACGAAGTCAATATTCTCCTGCTTCCTTCCATCCATAACGAAGCCAATATTCTCCTTCTTCCATCCATAACGAAGTCAATATTCTCCTTCTTCCATCCATAACGAAGTCAATATTCTCCTTCTTCCATCCATAACGAAGTCAATATTTTCCCCTCCTTCTCCATTCTTAAGCCAAAGTCCTATTCCTCCTTCTTTCTCCATAACAAAGTCAACATTCTCTTCCTTCCATCCATTAACAAGTCAATATTCCTTCTCCTACGTCCATAACGAAGTTCAATATTTCCTCCTCCTTTTCCATCCATAAACGAAGTCAATTATTCCTCCTTCCTCCAAGCCATAACGAAGTCAATATTCTCCTCCTTCCATCCATAACGAAGTCAATATTCTCCTTCTTCCATCCATAACGAAGTCAATATTCTCCTCCTTCCATCCATAACGAAGTCAATATTCTCCTCCTTCCATCCATAACAAGTCATACTTCTCCCTTCCTTCCATCCATAACGAAGTCAATATTCCTCCCTTCCTTCATCCATAACCGAAGTCAAATATTCTCCTCCTTCCAATCCATAACGAAGTCAATATTCGCCTCCTTCCATCCAAACGAAGTCAATTTCTCCTTCCTTCCATCCAATAAACGAATAATATTCTCCTCCTTCCATCCATAACGAAGTCAATATTCTCCTCCTTCCATCCATAACGAAGTCAATATTCTCCTCCTTCCATCCATAACGAAGTCAATATTCTCCTCCTTCCATCCATAACGAAGTCAATATTCCTCAATCTACATCCATAACGAGTCAATATTCTCCTTTCCTTCCATCCATAAACGAAGTCAATATTCCCTTCCCTTCCACCATAACGAAGTCAATATTCTCCTTCTTCCATCCATAACGAAGTCAATATTCTCCTCCTTCCATCATAACGAAGTCAATATTCTCCTTCTTCCACCCATACTGAAGTCCGTTTTCTTCTCCTTCCATCCATACCGAAGTCAATATTCCCCCAAGCCTCCCATTCCATAATGAAGTCAATCTCCCACTCCTGCAGGAATGGCAGTGGCAGCTGGGGGCTACCTCCATCTTCCTCTCGTGGATAAACCTGCTGCTCTTCATCCGCGTCTTCCCGTTCTTCGGCATCTACGTCATCATGTTCACGGAGGTTCTCAAGTCCTTCTGCAGCTTCTTCCTCCTGTTCTTCTTCTTCATCATCGCCTTCGCTCTGAGCTTTTACACGGTAGGCTTTTTTTGCCTGTAGATTTTGCTTTTTAAGAGCTTGCCTTAAGCACTTTATATAAATATTTGCGTTAAGCTCTGACAAGGTCCGGTTTGTATATAATAAAAGGCATTTGCCTCGAGCAATAAACAGTCAACGTCTACCTCGAGCTTTTCAGGGTAAGAGTTACAAAGTAGCAGTTGCCTGATAAAGCTTTTACGAGGTAAGCATTTGCCTTATCAAGCTTTTACAAGGAAAGTATTTGCCCTAAGCTTTTACAACGTAAGCATTTGCCTTAAGCTTTTACAACGTAAGTATTTGCCTTCAGCTTTTGCAAGATAAATAAGCTATTTTGCCTTTAGCCTTTACAGGGTAAACATTTAGCTGCAGTTGCTATATGGTAATCATATGGCTTCAGTTTTTCAAAGGTAACCATGACCTAATTACTAAAGATTTTACACGGCTGGTATTAAATTTTGCCTTAAAGACTTTACAGGCAAACCTAGCACTTCACCTAAACTCAGAATTTATGCTTGAAAAGCTATGTAAACCTAAGACCAAATCTTCATTACCCAAACTTAGGCCAAGAACTGTATTTTTGACCATGGGCCTCTAAACCTAAACTTAGAACACGATTTTCTAACCAACCGACTAAACTTAAAGCCCAGAACTTACGTCATATAAATGCCAAACCTACCCAGGACATGCTGATCTAAGACGAGTCATCAAAGCCTTAGCCCAAAACTTCATGTCGACCCACAGTCATCAAAAGCTGAGTCTAATCACATTCTTCTCCACTAAAGTGACCAGAACTTCATGTCTCAATGTAAGTGTAGCCAATATCACAGTCTCCTATAAACTTAGTCAGAACTTCATCTACACACAACCGTGAATTTATTTATATTTTGTACTAACAGGTACTTAGCGGCAACTATGGCTTCCGAACACCAGCTTTTTCGCTTCTGAGAACTTCGGTCATGATGATTGGGGAAATCAGCTTCGAAGACGTTTTCAATAACCCGAACGACCCTCTCGAGGTATGTCATTGTGGAGTTCAGCTTCTTGTTTTTCGCGACTCTTCCTTTCCATATTCAATTCTAGTTTGGACATCAACGGTAGGAGGAGGTAATGCTGTGACTGAATTTCGTGGGATAGAATGAAATAGTATATAGAGAGTTTAGGCCAAGCGCTGGGACCTATGAGGTCATTCCTTAAAAAGGAAATTGACAACAAAAGAGTTTGAAGGTGTTAACAGGAGGAAGACCTCATAGTTCACCATGCAACAATTATTGTTAAATAGTGGAAAGTAAGCTGGAATAAAGATAAAAGGAATGGAAGGGTGATTACAGCTAGGGGCCGACAGGACGCTGCAAAGAACCTGAAGTAAAATACCTTCAGTGCACCGCATAAGGTGCACTGACGGCACTAGACCCTTGCAAAGAGTTTATGGTAATGACCACTCCATTTGGCATTTTCAAAATTCTGAACAAGGTCCCAGAGAGACGCTCATGCTGAAATTTTTAAGCTAAAAATCATACGATATTCTTATTATCATTTTCTAAGAGTCAGTCGAGTTCAGGATTGAGTGTTGCATTCACATTATATTTCATTCATCTCTGGTAAAATAAAATGTATAAAAGTTTAACCAAAGAAGCATCAAAATTAATTTTTATGTGGCTTTTATAGAAGAGTATATTAATATTTCTGTAGAATCTTTTCATTAACCTTAATTTCAAAGGGATGCCCCACCCCCACCCAACCACGACACCTTGATAAATTTTGAAAACTTGAAATTACTGAGCGTGAGGATATTCACTGTGACGAGAATGGCTCAGAATCCACTTACCCAGTAGGTACATAACACATACATATGTAGATATAGGCTGCAGTAACAGTATACAGATATTCCACTAACTGCATTCCTGTCTCATTCCAATACTAAGAGATCACGTACATTACACCAACTGCTTTCCTTTTCCTTTCCTGTTCCATTACCCAGAGTTTCCGTACCTTCCTTTCTCAACCCAGTACCCAGAGGTTATGGAACATTCCACTAACTACATTCCCTTCTCACTCCAGAGGTCACGTACTACAATCCACTAACTGCCTTCCTTCCCCATGACAGTATCCAGAGATCACCTACATTCTGCTGACGGCATTCCTGATCTTCATGTCGATTCTCATCATGAACCTGCTGGTGGGCCTGGCCGTAGATGACATCAAGGCTGTGCAAGAACAGGCCATGTTGCAGAAATTGGCCATGCAAACGGAAGTAAGTGATTTGTCAAACCGAGAAAAAAATTGGAATCGTGCGGACTAAGCTCTCTCTCTCTCTCTCTCTCTCTCTCTCTCTCTCTCTCTCTCTCTCTCTCTCTCTCTCTCTCTCTCTCTCTCTCTCTCTCTCTCTCTCTCTCTCTCTCCTGTTTTATATCTAGTTCTTAATTCTCTACATAAATCAGTGAAAATGTCTCGCACTTTTGAGTAAGAATGTGTTTTTTCATTGAAAGAAGATACTATATATGTTCTAAGGAAGGACGAAATTAGTGGCGGTAAGTCCTATCGGTCTAAAAAACAAAACTTGAATATTTGTACCTACATAAAAAAAACACCAAATATTTTCACTAACTCCCTCTCAAGTCAATAACGTCAAGTCGGGACGTAAATTGTAAGGACGTTATAACTACGTACACGGTAAGGACAATTTTTTGGTTCTTACATTTCGGTGATATCAGGTTCTAAATAACTGACAATTGGTCATAAATTCTATCAGTCATTTTTTTGTAAGAATTCTGGATATATACCTCTAAATATGATTATTTATGTCTGTACAAGGCAATTTGCTATGTTAGTGCCCTTGGACACTCCTTTAAGTCTAGCTTACATCGTTCTGCTTTTGTAAGTAAGGTTTCAGCTTAATTATGAATAATTATAAAACCCGTTATAACTTTTAAGAAGATCATAAGAACATCCGACAAAAAATTATGTCGCGGAAGATCAAATTAAAAAACAAAAATATGCAACAAACATAAGTTGAGCCTTACAGACGAACTAACCGAGAGCCTCTACAAACCAAGGAAAGATGATGATGACGATGCATAGCTGATACTTTCAATTCCAGCTGGTGCTTGACATCGAGATGGTGATACCGGACTTCATAAAGCGAAAATACATCTTGAAGGAGATGAAAGTAGTGCACGGCCAAAACCACGGGATTCTTAATACACTTCTGAGCAAGATTGCGCACCAACAGGGGAAAGAGGTAAGTACGGTGGACTGTGTGGTTTCGAACTTATCATTGTCAACCCACAGTTAAAATGCTTGTCCATTCGTTCTGAACAGAGTGATAAATGATCATTGCTAATACGAGCTCCTGATAGCCTAAGGTCGTAAGCAGTCATATTGTTACTAAAGCGTCTCTCGACAATAGGAGTGAAGTAAGTATGGGACGGAAAACTGACCCAAAAGCCCAATAAAGTTACTGCAGAATTTTATTAAGAGCCAGCGCTAATTTGAGGTCTAGGATCACTCGTGCTGTTAACTCGTTTCTTAGCAAGACAGATTAAGTAATATGGAAGCACTGCTCACGAGGTAAGAGAAAAAGAAACAATCTTTCATGTTCAATGACAAAAACTGTAAATTAGTCATATTGCTCACAGTAAAACACATTATTGCATGTAACTTCGAGGGAAAGAAATAAGGATCTTGAAATATGAAACTGTGAATCCCGACTATCTCCCGTCATCTCATTTAATGAAGCTCTAGTAAGCTTTGGCAAGATCATCTTTAAATCGGCTAGAAAAACTAGGGCTCGGAAACTTAGGTCTCAAGACGAGGACGGGAAAATAATATATGATCTTGTTGCCAACCGAAGTAAGAGGTAAGCGGGACATCCTTGCTCATTCACTCAATAGCCCTAAGCCTATTTTACTTTTAGCCTCATATTCTCCCTGTAACCATTGTCCAAAAGGTGAGAATTACAGATTCTGTCCCCTAGGGGATCAATGAATACGAATAGGTCTCCAGTAGGCGTAAGTTATTGCTAAATCGTCAGGAATAAAAACAGAAACCCCTCGAGCTATTGAGTTAATCTGGAGGGTTTGGATGCGCCATTTCGACGAGTGGCTTAACTAGCCGGCAAATATGTTCAAATTAAGGAGCCTGGAATTGAAGTTCACCAATTCTCAAAGCGTGAAAACAACCTCTACCTTCCACCTCTGTCTTTCTTTAGCCTTAAATTCCTTCTCGGAAAACCAAAGTTTTCACTTCCAATGTCAGAACATCGAATAGCCGTACTTCCAGTGCCTGTCTTTAAACCTTGGCTCAAACATCGTGTTACACAATACGGTATACGGCTCGAACCTCGATGAGGTCTACCTTACTTGTAGTTTACACTCTTTAAAGTAGGTCAAAAAAGGGCCAGGGGAATACCCACCTGAGGTTTGGGCAAGAAGCCTGTCTGGCGAGACTTTTTTTTTTTTTTTTTTTAATCGGTTAAAGCATTTTAAGTTTATATGAATGTTCCTTTCAGCTTAGTAGTTCTCTCTCTCTCTCTCTCTCTCTCTCTCTCTCTCTCTCTCTCTCTCTCTCTCTCTCTCTCTCTCTCTCTCTCTCTCTCTCCATGAAGCAAGGTGAAAAATGGCTGACATTGGTGGTTAAAATATCTAGGCTAATTAGCTGTTAGGAGGCATTAAATTGAAAAAAAAATATGAAACACTGTAGGATAAAATCTTAAAACATTGGAAAACCAAGAAGCATTACTACACAAAATGAAATACAAATGCAATCACGAAACCTAGAGAGAGAAAGAATTTTAAAACCCTGATCTCGAACACCATATTAACCAAAAGCTCCAAAAGAAGACCAGATAGTACAAGGTCATGCAAGTACTTCCCAAAACTAAATAAATAGAAAGATAATTTCAGGTCAGCGAAGTGGAAGAATTGAAACGGGAAATCGTCCAACTGAAGCAGTCCGTGCATCGCCTGGTGGAAGTCACGTCATCCATGAACGAGTTGGTCGTTTTGAAGTCGAGGGTTGGAGGCGGCGGTGGCAGCCCGGAGCGCGAGCTATCTAATAATAGATCAGGACAGAGAGCTTTCCACCAACACTCCAACGATTCTCCTTCCTTGACGCCTACGATGGCCGAACCCGTTTCCTTGTACAGGGGAATGGATTTCTGAGAAGAACTGTAAAAATAAATTGTGATCTTTTCATGAACCTGAGGGTTTATTGATTATTTTTGTTCAAATCTAGGGCACAACTTAAGACATCCGTTCTCTGACCAGAGAACAGGCAGTTAATTTATTTTGATCTAATGATAACTCAGGCAGTGGCTGTATGCTTTTGTGAATGAGTAAAGGCATTACTGGTGAGACAGGCTCTTGTAATAAATAGGAATAGTATCCCTTTATTTTTCACATTCCACATTTGCGTACGGTTTCTGCCTAGCCAAAGGTGGGTCTATCATTCAAGAACAGGCGAGTAACAGAGTTGCCCTTACCACCACTAAGTGCTACAGTTTCTTTTATTATATTTATCATTATTATTAAAAAAGGTGCCATCTACATGGTGTCCTCATCTAGCCAAGTCTTGATAGAAACCAGAGAGAGAGCAAAGATGGTCTGCTCCCGAAGGAAGCTTCGGACCTGATTACTTTCATTCAATAAGCCCTAATTTTTCCTACTGGGTGGGTACCTTATAGTTTTTCCTGGCAGGGACTGAGCTTTAACGATATACCTTTACCAGCTCTTATATAAAAATGTAGCCCTAACCTTGAGGTGGCATAAATATAAGCTTCAATGGGTTTAAGTTATTGACCTATCGACTGAAACTGATGTGTCCAAAACCCTGGGTCATACTTCAGTATAGGCAGCGTTGTCATTAATAAACCATGGCAGCAGTCCTTTTAGGCTGGGCCTTTTACTTTGATTAAGATGAAGCTGGCTTTGTGCCAGTACATCCCCTTGGTCAATTTTATTATAGAATATTCTGTTTCCTTGATGTTAGAGCTTGAAACTACTGTACTTAAATTGCGCTACCTTCCGTTTGAACTAAAATATATTTCTAAATAGCGAAACATGAATCGTGAATGTACGGCAACAAGCCTTATGCTCCTGCAACCGGTAGATCTATATTAGTACTATTCCGCTGCGGCCTCGACTATGGCAGTTGCGGTTTTTCTATGCAGTTCTACCTCCTGAACAAGAATTTTAGGTAATGTTTATTCGGATGACTGTAATTAACCCCCAAGGGCTCGTACTAAACACGGCGAAATACATTTTACGCCCCAATTCCTGGTGGCTTTCGTATTCGCGGGGACGAACGATGCGGTCATGCGGAATGCTTATATAGAAATACCCAGCAACCATCAAATATCGTTTTTATGATCGTCATTATTATTATTTAACCAGTCATTCTAATTACATATCTGCAGTTCCAGACTCTGGAGAGCTAGACAGTTACTGGTCCAGTTAAGTAGGGAAATTTTGTGTAAGGAAAAGTTCGTGATCTTAACCAAAGTTGAGTTAAAGAAGTTGAACCACCAGGTGGTAAGAGACCAATGGAAACTGAGGAAAGATAAAAGGAAGAAAGCACTGCAGCTAGAGAATTCGACATCATCACAAGAGTACACAATGAAAAGTCTCTCTCTGTGTAGCACTGAGAGCGTTAGCGAAAGTAGAACGCGAGTCTGAATGACACCACAGATGATGTTACTTTTTAGAAACTAAACACGTATTTGCTCGAGCGAGTACAAAGGAAACCCATGATATAGTAATGACAAGGTAGTCCCGCTCTAGCGACGAATTTGGGACTAATTCGCGCATGTGATTTTGTGACGTCGAATAAAATTGTGAATCCCAATTTTATCACAAAATTAAGCTATGTTAATTTAACAAAATGCATTAACTGAAAGGCGGACTCGCGCCAACGTTCAACTCACACAAGATCAACTTTAAAACAATTGATAACGAGGTTCCAAATGCACATAAGGCCATGACAGGGAAGTTTTAATTAACCGTGGACAAAATCCCGTGACCTCAGTCTCCAGGATCCCGTCAGTCTCTAAAAGTAACCCCCACCCCCCCAAAAAAAAAAATTATTTGTGCAACATTTCGCCTATTCGATTTCTCCAATACCGATATTCACATGAACTACAATATTAGATATGTCCAAAATCGCATTCATCGCTTAAAACTATGGAGGGATATTTATCAAATCGCTTTTGAAAGTGTAAAAAAGGCAATTATCCCTATCTTTACATCAGTAAATTGTCGCTTCGACAGGTTTGCGTGACGTCACAGATTATGGTCGGTTAAAAATACACTGGACCTGCGCATGGGACTACTTGTTGTTTCTATATCGTGAGTTAACCTTATAAATTCACGCAGTCATGAGTTGCCACATTAAAAATCTGTCGGCTAAAAACTCAGGTGTCATCAGATGACGCGTAATCTGGGTAATACTTTATCGTTAATGTTCACGAGATTGTGGCAAAAATAAAGAACGAACGGTGCTACTTTAGTAGGCGGTCAACCTGCGTGTTTCTACTGTTTCGCTGTGTTTAGCACTAGCCTGTCGGAGGTCAAATGTCCCTAAGCGCATTTTACCACATTTGATCCCCGAGGCTGGCATAAGGCCAGCTTAATCTCAAACAGTAACAACCCTTCGTGCTACTTTAGGGGCATTTGACCCCCGACGGGGGCTAGTACTAAACACTGCGAAACAGTGTACAAATGGGAACAGGCTTATTCGGACCTTGGCTGATTCGGACCATGTACTGGCTCATTTGGACCTCTATCCAGGCTTATTCGGACCTTCATATGATTGGCCGATATTTCTATGCAGTTTTACCTCCCGAACAAGAATTTTACGTAATATTTATTCGGACGACTGTAATTAACCCCCAGGGGCTCGTACTAAACACGGCGAAATACATTTGACGCCCCAATTCCTGGTGGCTTTCGTATTCGCGGGGACGAACGATACGGAATGCTTATATAGAAATACCCAATGCTATGATACAAAATTATTTATGGGTCCGAATCAGCCTAGCAAATGGTCCGAATCAGCCAAGATTAAGTCCGAATCAGCCAAGGCCCGAATAAGCCTGCATCCGTACAAATACGCAGGTAGACCGCATACTAAAGTAGCACCGAACGAACTTTGCTGAGGGTACTAAATTACTTAGGTCCTATCAATGCTTTATCAACTCATATGGAGTGAACATAGAATAAGTGAAAGCAGTGCCTGGGTAACCACTGCCAAAAGTCCGCTGAATTATGACGAAATACAAGATAATGTTATTTTGGAAATATGCGGTTCATTCTATCCACAATTTTACATTTTACAAGTTCCAAAAACAAACAAATGAAACCGTGTAAACCAACAAAATTTCTGTATATCCAATAGAATTTCTAGCTGTGAAAAAATATGGGGGTGGAGCTTTACCGAAACTTGTCGCGAACCTTAACAATTTTGTAAAATGACTAAAAATTCCTGCTTTGGACCTGAGGACTCTACACAACCAACAGACAC